>NC_054702.1:102051868-102101868 GCF_016097555.1 Gigantopelta aegis | reverse complement strand
GTTGCCTCGAAATATCACGTCAGTGCCAGTGCTAATAAAAGAGAATTCTACAGACAGTGAGGAAAAAACAAACAATGTAACGTTCACAGACCTCCAACAGAAAATAAACATTCCCGAAATACTGTGGAACCAATCGTTCAGTTAGAATATATACTATACTCGACAAACAAACAGAAAATGGCTCAAACACTTTCAACCTGTTAGACCCACACATTAAAGGGATATACCCTAGTTTAAACCCGTACAAATTGTGACGGTACTTGCTCTTAATTTTTGTTTTCGCCTGTGGCGATATTAATTGTTTTAGAAGGTCGTGTGCAGTTCCAAATTGCACTTAGCCAGGTGGGCAACTTGTTACGTAATACTTTTGCGCGACGGTCATCGAGCGTAATACTTTTGCGCGACGGTCATCGAGCTTTTCTAATACAGACCCAGAGCAGGTGTGGAGGCCATGTGGCGAGTAGTTACGTAATACCTCTGCGAGTGCGGTTTCGACGACCGTAATTTTGGCGACCAAGGCGTCAGTAAGTCTGGCGATCAAAGAGAAAAATGCGTCTCTGGGAGTTGGGGATATATCACTTGATAGGGGGAGAACCGCCTTGTACCCCCAGGCGATATTCTGATTTTATAATAAATAGCTAGTATTTTAGATATATCGAGGAGAACTAGGAAGGCTCCAGGGGATCACGGACGTCGTCCACTGAACGATCTATATTAGTTCAGACGGGACTTTGGTAAATATATATTTTCTGCTCTGTGTATAACCTTGATGTGATTGATGTGACTTTAAATATTTTAATACTGTATTATACCAATATTCTTTAGACAGTGTCTTCGGTCATCTGACGAAGTAAATCGTAGACTTTTTGTTCTAACATTATACGAGTATTTGGCAATATAAAGCTTAGCCAGTCATCCTAGAAGACCTAGGTAAACTGTAGGTTATTGTCTTTATTGTGATAGGTACCAGTATTAATTCTGTGTTACAAGGTTACTGAATGAGTAGTTAGGGTTAATTAAAATTTAACCTTTTAGTAATAGTGTTGTAATTCCTTTATTAATTAAGTTCCCCTAGAAGCGTTTCTCAATTATCACACGTGTGGGTGTTGTGTCACGGTGAAGTGATTAGCATATTGTGTAAACTAGACACCTAGAGATTAACTAATTAAGTGATCAGTTCTGGGTTGTTATTATTGTTGTTATTAATTAACTACTGCGGCAGTACATTTGTCAGCGTAGATTAATACAGATTCCAAAGTGTATTGTGTTTTTGTTGTGTTTTCTAGTGAACTAAACGTGCTATAATAATATATACTTTATATAAGATCGTATCTCTGATCATACTTAGACGAGCCAAAGCGGTTTTGAACTGCCTGTTACAGAGAGATCTAATAGATATACAGTTAGGAGAGATATTTGGACAATCGTGTTTTATTCAGTTACGGGTATTATAGAATTCCCGTGACACAAATGAACACTAAGTTTAGTTAATCCACAAACCTGTAACACAGTTGGATGAAGTTACAACAGAGTGAAACAAGAGTCTGTGACGTTGGAACGGTGAAATACCATTAAAATAGACTAAAACTCTACTCCAAAACTGTCACTTTTCAGACGCATGTGCGTTTTAAAAATAAGAAGAATGCTTTTTTTATATTAAAAACACCAGGATGACCAGAAACATTTCGGATATCCGGAAATTGATAATCTAAACGACTTTAATAGCGAAAAATATGCCTTAGTTTTTAAAAACTAGGGTCTGTCACTTTAACTTTGGAGAAAGTTCAGAGTTCATTTTGAATATAATTAATAATCTGTATTCCTGCCAGCTACAAATTATGACTTGGACGAAGAATAATGTACACCGGATCGCAAAGTTTTAATTTAGGATTTATGAGAATGTTGCCACCACTGCCCTCCTAGAAATAGTATGAAAATGGCTTCACGTATGAAGCTGACCCACTCGACGCGGATGACTTGCCACGGAATGAACTAACTTCACTTAAGTTTATTTTGAGCAACAGTCTACGCCTGGGTCACAATACGATGGAGTGATTCGGACGTTCTACTTCGCGCAAATTACTGTATTTCACGCATGCACACGCACACGCTCTTGTGAAGGCTTGATTGATAAGGGTGCGTTCCCACGACGCGACTTATATTAATGATTTGTAGAAAATTGACATAGCCTATGAACGAGATGTATTGTAAGAAAAGAGAAGGTCTCAGCGGTAGGGCACTCGCCTGAGATGCGATGGGTTGTAGGATCGAGCGCCCTAGGTGTATCTGGTGAGTTTTACTTACACCCATCATGTGCTGGGGTGTGTTAAATAGACATTAATTATTTTTCTAACTGGTGTCTACATTTCTGATCGATTTTGACTGGAAATTATTAGCACAAGTTATATTTTCTAAGACACTAGATTTTGTATGCTAAAGTTAAACGCACAATTAGTTTTGAGCAAACTTGATACAACTATTTTCTCTTGTCACGGGAAGGGGGGGGGGGGGGGGTCAATTTTGATCAGTAAAATCAAATTCCACAGATCGTTACTACAAGTTGTATGGTGAAAAGACACCTTAAAGAAACATATCGCTTCACGTCAATGCATATTTAAAAACATGTCAATTTATTGACAGCAGTTTGTTATCATCAAGTGAGGAAAATATGCAAAACGACAGCCTATACACACGACTGCACAAAACACAAGATGAGAAATGATGCTTATTTGATAATCGCCGACCAGATGAACTCATAATCGAAAACCGTTGTGTATAGAATGTAGGTATTAACTGGAAAGGTCTCATCTTTCTATTATTTCCAAAAATGCTAAACTATTTGTATGACAATTACCGGTCGTACCCACCACAGATAAAACCTCTATTTGTGTGGTTTATTATTTTGACCACAGTCACGGAAAGTTACGAATTACACGCAGATCAAACTGGGATGGGGTTTCTGGGACAAAACCAATCAACTGACCGAAATATCTAATGAGAATACTGTTTTCTTGGGAATCACTGATTCATTATAAAGGACAGTGCACGTCCAGATGAAAAGTGGTACGCTGGGAAAACCGGTCTCGGTGGAGTTATAACTTAATATAACGTTCTGTAAATAATCACATGCTTTTATAATAACAATATCAAGATCACCATCTTCTAGTTTAAAACAACACAATTCCATTAATGTGACCAACATATCACAAAATAAGGCCCAAGGGGACTCTCGTTTTCCCATTTTTACAACTATTATACTACAAAAAAAAACCCTCGCAGAACTCAAGGTCATAGATAGAGGTCACGACAGAAACGACATATTTGCATATAGATTAGAAATTATAGCATGTCTGTTAATATATTCCAAAATCTTCTACCATACATTGTCAGAGGATGTATCATTAAGATTTTATCATTTAATATATATATCTTAAATGATAAAATCTTAATGATACACCCTCTGACATTTTATTTTATTTTGCAAACATTTTGTTGCATCACGATCGCAAGTGAATGTCTTCCATAATGGATTATTGTTGTGCTTGCGCGAATATGTGCGTGCGGATGGGGATGGGGGTCAACTGTACTGAAGGATGAATGAATGAATGAATGAATGAATGAATGAATGGATGGATGAATGAATGAATGAATGAATATATAGGTGCCACACAATTGAAAATGCGACATTTGAAGGACCTACATTTAGATAGTTAAGAAAGACATATTGAGTTGTTTCTTAATATTCGTGTAACATGTTTTACAAAACAGAACAAATTAGGGATTTTTCTCTTAACCTTGAGTAATACTCGGGATTAGGAAGTATACCACGACAAAATATGTCCAAGGATTGATATCGTGAACTCGTGAAACACCATCCTTTAAAATAATGACAGAGCAACACATTCTACGTTTTCTTACATAACATAACGATGGATGTGATTTGGGGTGTTATCCTATCGGTGCCCGACATATATTGGACATTGAGTTGACAATTCTGATTGGTTGCTCTATGGTGATGACCTAGTTCTTGCAAAAACCTTCACTGAAATTAACACTACCGAAACTGATTTCAACGTAAGAATATATTATATGTCAGACACAGAAGACTGGCAGTGTTCATATCATTAAGAATACCATTTTTATAAGTCGATTTAAAACTTCTTCTTCTATATTTAGACATATATAATTACAATAATCACTGATAGGTGGGAATGGGTTAGTGAATAGGAGAGTATTAGACAGTATGGACAAAATACTTAACATATGATAAATCCCACTTACCAAACAAAATGAGCATGAGATCCGACACGGCAAGGCTGAACAGATAGTAGTTAGTTGTCGTCTGCATGTAGTTGTTTTTCACGATAACAATGCACGTGCAGACGTTGCCAAACGTCCCAGACACGAATATGAGACCATAGATGATGCTCAGTAGCACATTCGTCGCCAGGTCCAGCCGCTTCGGACCAAGTTTCGTCAGAATATACTCCGGCAGAGAGAAATTTGAAGACACATTTCCAATTGAAGAAATATTCAATATTTCCTCTGACATTCTGAACACACGAAACAATTATCATTGACACTTAATTAAACTGTTTTAGGATTCCCATCTCGAATTATAGTTTTAACGAACATTCTCGTCATGATTTGGGTTTTATTTTAATTCTCAGAAAGCGGTAATTTGATTTGCAAAATATCCTGCAGAAGTTAAAAATATTTAGGTAAAACTTCCAGTAAGATTTTAAAAGTTTTAAAGAAAATTCCAAACACGACTACAAGCGAACAACTCTGATTTATCTCGACACAGAGAATTTCATATTTTGAGAGAGTGTTTTCAAGAAAGTATCTAACATGCAAAGAGCTACGGATCCTTTAACTTGGAACCCATTCCGCCTCACGGTAAATACACACAAGAGACGAAAGCTCGCGTTGATTCATCGCAGACAGCCTATGCACCAAGCAAGGATGGCACAACTCGTGACGTAGTTCGCCTCAGTCCAATAGTTTCGGCCAGTCTCTTCAACTCGAGCGACTTTCGTTATCGGGCGTCGCTTGTTTTTCTCTCTCCCTCAACTTTGTACATACCACGGTTTATTGCAGCCTACACTTGTAAATGAAGATAAATTGATCAACACAGTCTTTCCCGCGTGATGAATGTACACTGACCAATACCGTGTGTACATAGCTTTATGAACCAGGTTACACGAGGGTCGTGCCTAGCGGCGGAAGGGGTGGGGTGGGGTTGGCAGGGGCAATTGTGGTAGTAGGCGAAATGGGAGTGAATAGAGATAAATACGAAACAGACTCCTTTCAGTAGGTAGCCAGGTAGGAAATGGTTTAACGTGCTTACATCCAATTAAGGTTCAGTGTAATGGTACCCTCTTTATCTAGCTGGAGAAGTCGATCTATCACTGTATCTTCGTTGGGGGGGGGGGGGGGGGGGGGGGGGGGGGAGGGTTTTTAATTTGGTTTTCTTATTGCTTCGTCTTCTTTTCTTAGGGGCGGGACGTAGCCCTGTATTAAAGCGTTCGCTTAATGCGCGGTCGTTCTTGGATCAATCCTTGTCGGTGGGTAAATTGGGCTATTTCTCGTTCCAGACAATGCACCACGATTGGTATATCAAAGGCCGTGGTATGCGCTATCCTGCCTGTGGGATTGTGCATATAAAAGATATTTTGGTACTAATGAAAAAATGTAGCGGGTTTCCTCTCTAAGACTAGACGTCCAATAGCCGATGATTAATAAATTAATGTGCTCTAATGGTGTCGTTAAGTAAAACAAACAAACTGGTTTTTTGGGGGGGTTTTCGGCCGTAGGGTATTTGTTGTTTGTCGTTGTTGTTTTTTTGTGTTTTGTTTGTTTTTGTGTTTTTTACTGGCCCGTATTTAGTTTTATTTTGGGGTAGGTACAACTCTCACTACATATACTACTAGTGGCAAAGTCACATTTGGTCAATGACTATAAACGAATTAACGTAATATTTAATTTTTGGTTATTATTTTAATACATACTGAGGTCAGGTCAGGTCATAGGGCTTTACGTGCACATTCAGAACAAGCTGTTGTAGCGCACGTCCATGACAGGAAAGGTGTGGGGAGGGGAGAGGAGGGAGCACCAGTAGCCCGATTAAATCGGTAGCAGGCCGGTGGGGGTGGTGGTGGTGCGATGGAATTTTAATGGAGCAGTTAAATGCCAAAGAGAAAAGGGTGCGCAATTTTGATTGAGGGAATTTGGCGCAATTTTGAACGGTCGGTCGAAAGGTAAATGGCCGAGCTAATATAGGTTTTGATATTAGTGGATCGAGAGTAGCTCGTACACATATTGCTTTGGTGGGATGTTTTTATGGACACCCTATCCTTCCTTCTTCCGTTTTCAGCCAGTCCTGAAATCGATACTACCAGTGATAGTTTTGTTATTAGAGCTGTTCAAAACATTATCATATGCGAAATAATTTGCGGCGTAGATGTCTTTATACAAATTAAACCATATATTATTTTACTCAGTTGTATAGATGACGTTTATAAACGAAATAATATATATTCCTGGTATATTGTTAATCTCGGATTATCATTTCAAAAAAAAAAAAAACCCACACGTGTGTATAATTTTATTTTGAATATTAGAATAAAAGATAAAGGTGATAACTCTGTTCATACATATCATTATTATTTCGGTGAGTCATATTTATCTGTTATCTATCTGAAGTTGCGTATAGTAGACTGTCGTGTGTAACAGCCCGTGGTTGACATTAGGGGACTGTCGGTTTCATGTTGTTTATGATTAATTGTGTCCGTGCCATGCTTGTGGCAGACTCGGCCACACTGGTCCATTGATCTGCTAGGTGGCCGCGTGTGTTATATCTCCACAATGCTTTCCACCGACAGAATGCCAATGCACATGATGCATTATTGCTTTTATCAGATTCCAAGACCTAAACAATAACTTTTTTATTTAGCTTTGGGGCAGGTCCTGTAACGGCCATAAATTGATGGTGCGGGAGGATGGACACTGCATCGATTGTTTTATCTTTATGTCAGTTGATATAGGTTGAAATTGTATGACTAGCATATAAGTTCATCTTGTATGAGCGGGATACGAAATCAGTACCTTTCAAATTTAAACCGCATTGCGTGACCATCGCTTCATTAAGCCCGACATACATTGTTTAAGTCTGGAGACTGCTAAAACAAAACTTGATACAGGATTTTACAATTATATGAACACAAGCCTTGTTTATTTGAAATACTATATCGATAACAGTAGGATATACAATAACAACAGATAATTCAGTGTATGTCAGGCATTAGGTCGAACGTCTGCTCTTGTCAGTGGATGAATAAGGTTCAAGAGCGCAAAGCTGGATAGATCATATCGATGCTCGCGTCAAACACAGAACCATTCGGATACGTGTGCATGTAGCTGCCTCTAGATCACAGGTTTTGGTGTAGGAAGCGATCATCCTGCCTCGCTTCATAGAAATCTAGTTCCGGTAAATTGAGATGAAAACGAAAACAGGTTTCTTTTAAAGTGGCGCGAATTCCTGCTTCTCACAGAAGGAGGAGAGCACACCAGCAGAGTAGCAATGGTGTCCTTTAAGACTTGGCAGTGAAGCTTCGCCCTGACACTTCCTGCCCGGTCTGTAATCTTCGTGAACGCTAATGAAGCGTACTTCTCAACAGATTCGCCGATATGCTGGGGCTTAATGCACAAAGAAATACAAAAAATACATTACGAGTATTTCAAAAGACTTTAGTTATTACAGAAAGCTTTTAACAACAAGTTTGATAAACAACAACATATTGCAATTCGTTGAAAGCCTTAAAAAGAATGATTAATGGGTTGGAGTGTTGGGGTTTTTTCTTTGTTGTTTGTCGGGTTTTTGTTTTTACTTCTTCTTCTTTTTTCTATTTACTTATTTTCTATTTTGTAATTAAGTGCCAAACGATGAAATATTTTCCAAGCTCTACATTTTTTTATATTTCAATTAACTTTTCACAGACCTGCTAAACCATAAAGTAACTCAATTTATATTACAATACTAAAACGAATTAATATGTCTCACTTTTGTCAGGTAACCGAACTAATAGCTTGCGTGTCATCAAAGAAATAAGTAACAAAATTAAAGATTACAATGATAAATTTTAATTACTACTTTAAAACCTAATAATGCATCTCTGTTAAGACTGTGTTTTAAAAGGTAAATCTCCTATTTAGTACCCTATACGTCTTAATATACCAGAAGAATCCATTATCTTTCTTATGAAAATAAATACATAAAACAACAAACAAATGTAAGCCGCCTAAACATATATATTAATGTACATGAGATTTTTTTTTTAAATTATGAGTACATGGTTATTTACTTTCCAAGGCAGAATTAACAAACATTGCGCATTAATTCCCATTAGCAGCTGCTGTAAACTAGTGCCACATTTTTTCGCATTAATAATTCAAAAAACAAACTAAACGGTTCTACGCTTTTTATACAGCATAATATTGTTTCCATGGTAAATACACTGTATACCCTTTCATCTTTCTTTGATAACATATAATGTTCTTTTGCAAGGTAAGAAGTGCGCATTTTGTTACAAGAGTTTCTAATTTAGACCTGGACGCAGTAAAGAAAATATTTAATCACGCAGCTGGCAGGATTATTCCTGAGTGGCATTGGTTTACATCAAATGGGAATTAATATGAAATCTGGGATTGCCATCCACAAGTCTTGTTTGGAGAAAGACTATTTTGCCACGGAATATTTTTTATTGAATATAATTAAATACTGCTTCTTTTGTTATTTATTTTTTCTTCTAGATATTCTGCTATAAAGAGGTTCCACACAAAAGGTTGCATTTCAACTTACACTTATTCATGAGGAGCAGAATGACGGTTGGAGGAAACGAATATTGTTCAACAACATTTCGGCATATTTTGAAGTACTGTTATTTGGTTTTTCGACATTTGTCCCAAACTATGAGAGTTAAAGTTTGTTTTGATTAACGATGACACCACTAGAGAACATAGATTTATTAATGATCGGCTATTGATTGTCAGACATTTGGTCATTCTGACATGTAGTTTTCAGAAGAAACCCACTCCATTTTTTGTATTAACAGCAAGGGATCTTTCATATGAACTTTCCGACAGACATGAAAGCACATACCGCAACCTTTGATATATCGGTCATAGACTAATGGGACACTGAATGTGGCAGAAAAGACCCAATCAAAGAGTTGTTGCACTAAGGTGGTTTCATCCTTCGACCAAAGCGCCTCAGGCGAGCGCTCTACCGACCAGCTCACGCCCCAGAGAGTGAGGGAGATAACCAGCTCCCACCCCAGAGAGTGAGGGAGAAAACCATATCCTGCCACAGAGAGTGAGGGAGAAAACCAGCTCCCGCCACAGAGAGTGAGGGAGAAAACCAGCTCCCGCCACAGAGAGTGAGGGAGAAAACCAGCTCCCGCCCCAGAGAGTGAGGGAGAAAACCAGCTCCCGCCACAGAGAGTGAGGGAGAAAACCAGCTCCCGCCCCAGAGAGTGAGGGAGAAAACCAGCTCCCGCCCCAGAGAGTGAGGGAGAAAACCAGCTCCCGCCCAAGAGAGTGAGGGAGAAAACCAGCTCCCGCCACAGAAACTAACTGTACTGGAATGGACAATACATACCACGGCCTTTGGTATGCCTTTCATGGGAGGGCGGGACGTAGCCCAGTGGTAAAGCGCTCGTTTGATGCACGGTCGGTCTAGGATCGATACCCGTCGGTGGGCCCATTGGACTATTTCTCGTTCGTTCCAGTGCACCACGACTGGTATAACAAAGGCCTGGTATGTACTACCCTGTCTGTGGAATGGTGCATATAAAAGATTCCTTGCTGCTAATCGAAAAGAGTAGCCCATGATTTGGCGACAGCGGGTTTCTCTCTCAATATCTGTGTTGTCCGTAACCATATGTCCGACGCCAAATATCCGTAAATAAAATGTGTTGAATACGTCGTTAAATAAAACATTTCCTTCCTTCCTTCCTTCCTTGCATGGGGTACTGATAGTGTGGGGGGAAATACCAACAAGCCCACGTATGGCAAACATTCTATTGTAACCCTTATTGTAATTTCCAAACATTAAGTGAGCGCTACTTAGAAATAAACTAGAGATGGAAGAGGGGTTTTGGGGGAAGTCTACTAAAAAAAACACAACTACAAACGTAAAAGAACTACACACACTCCAAAACACCACAAAAAAACAAAATAAAACAACAACAAAAAACAAGAAAAAAATATTTGCCATTTTATCAACCAGGATGGACCCTCTATTGTGCCCCAAATGTTAGTTTTTAGTGCCTCACCAGTTATTTTACGCCAGGTACGTCCCTGAAATCTCACAGTTTACATGCTTCATGGAGATGACTATGCTATTACGTACTTTATAGCAGAGATATTAATCTCCGTGTTGAGTAAAGAACCAAAATAAAGAAACCACCATAAGAACAGGAAACAGAAGGGATAATCCTAGCGTGTTTCATGATGCAAGCTTTTTATGGCTTTCTCGCAGGATTCACGAATAAAACATGATTATAAGACGCTGGAACCAAACTACGACAAAGAATTATTATATTCCATACCGAGGCATGCGGGTCTATTGATCTATGCAATAAAGACATGTCTAAGTCAATAATTCTTGTGTTGCGGGACGTGGAATGACGTACGACGTGTCGCTAGCTCACAGAGTATGATGGTAATATTTACAGACGCTGACAATTGGTCACAGCGGGGAGCCAGGCGAACGCCTCAGCGCTCAAATTGTGTGCCCCGCGGTGATAGTCAAATGCGCAATTCTGTAATACAAAAAAAGTCCAAAAAAGTAAGATAGTTCGTCCTTCAATCGATGGAACTATAAAATTGTTATCGAATTTAAAATCGTATTCAGTAAAATACTGAGTCTATGGGATATTATAGGCATTTTATAGTACACTGTAGGTTAGGTGTTCTTAATAGCAAAACCATTGATATGATTGTCATTTCGTATCTCTGTCTAAGTCAGAGTCTAAGGAGCGTATTTTATTCCAGACTCATACCGGCAGTTAGCAAACTGTGGCGATTCTCTATCTATTCCAGACTCATACCGGCAGTTAGCAAACTGGGGCGATTCTCTATCTATTCCAGACTCATACCGGCAGTTAGCAAACTGGGGCGATTCTCTATCTATTCCAAACTCATACCGGCAGTTAGAAAACTGGGGCGATTCTGTATCTATTTACGACATATCTTTATAATCTGATTGACAAATCATTTGTTGGTGATACTCGTAATTGCACAAGGCAGAGACGTGTTGACAACGCCGCGAATATTCCTATGAATTTGAACGACAAAACCGTATTCCTATATTAATATCGTATCTCTGCACAAGGCAGAGTCGAAAGGATGATCCATTATCAGGTGCTCGTCATTAGGACACGTATACACGTATTTGTATAGGAGGACTTCCACTTCCCAGGATGATACGTCCTACAGAATGACTGTCACCGTAAGATTAGTTTGACCATTCTAAACCTGCAGCAGAGCTCAGTAGATAGATATACACGTATTTGTATAGGAGGACTTCCACTTCCCAGGATGATACGTCCTACAGAATGACTGTCACCGTAAGATTAGTTTGACCATTCTAAACCTGCAACAGAGCTCAGTAGATAGATATACACGTATTTGTATAGGAGGACTTCCACTTCCCAGGATGATACGTCCTACAGAATGACTGTCACCGTAAGATTAGTTTGACCATTCTAAACCTGCAGCAGAGCTCAGTAGATAGATATACACGTATTTGTATAGGAGGACTTCCACTTCCCAGGATGATACGTCCTACAGAATGACTGTCACCGTAAGATTAGTTTGACCATTCTAAACCTGCAACAGAGCTCAGTAGATAGATATACACGTATTTGTATAGGAGGACTTCCACTTCCCAGGATGATACGTCCTACAGAATGACTGTCACCGTAAGATTAGTTTGACCATTCTAAACCTGCAGCAGAGCTCAGTAGATAGATATACACGTATTTGTATAGGAGGACTTCCACTTCCCAGGATGATACGTCCTACAGAATGACTGTCACCGTAAGATTAGTTTGACCATTCTAAACCTGCAACAGAGCTCAGTAGATAGATATACACGTATTTGTATAGGAGGACTTCCACTTCCCAGGATGATACGTCCTACAGAATGACTGTCACCGTAAGATTAGTTTGACCATTCTAAACCTGCAGCAGAGCTCATTAGATATATATATATACAGACACTGAGATGACGTGCTCTCATGAATCACTGTCAAAATAGTGACGATATCGGGTGTTCGTAAAAAAACTAAAACCACTAATGGAAAGCTGTTTCTACCACAAAGATTACCCCCGTCTTGTCCATATTGACAGATGTAATTACAGCAGTTTAAACACGTCTGTCTCATTACGCTATTTTTATGATGTATCTACTTTAGCGTTCTGAATTCCATCATCTAAATCCACCTTTATTAGGCGTGAAGCTCCGAGATTAAAAAGCCGATAAATACCTGCAAACCAGGCCAGCATCTGTTCTTCATTTTAGTTTTACTGGGTTGGAAAAAAGATAACTTAACCACACAAACGGTAGTCTTAGATACAACATGCTATTCGTCTGCAGTGTACGTTTGTGTACTCCAGCGGAAGGAAAACAAGACACTGGTATATTACTGAATACTATTTTACACATACTGGTTTGCACAGGCCATTTAATTGGATATATATGATATGACCCGCTTGCAATAACAGTTCCCTCCCAATTTTGTGGGGCGGGACGTAGCCCAGTGGTAAAGCGCTCGCCTGATGCGCGGTCGGTCTGGGACGATCCCCGTCGATGGGCCCATTGGGCTATTTCTCGCTCCAGCCAGTGCACCACGACTGGTATATCGAAGGTCGTGGTATGTGTTATCCTGGCTGTGGGATGGTGCATATAAAAGAACCCTTGCTGTTAATCGAAAAGAGTAACCCATGAAGTGGCGACACCGGGTTTCCTCTCTCGTTATCTGTGTGGTCCTTAACCATATGTCCGACGCCATATAACCGTAAATAAAATGTGTTGAGTGCGTCGTTAAATAAAACATTTCCTTCCTTTCTTCACAATTTTGTTCGAGACGAGTCTGATTATTTTGTACTAAATACCACCCTGCAATAATGATTGTTAGGTACCCAATTATTTCTTTTGTGCACGTACATAAACACGAGGGCGAGACGTAGCCCAGTGGTATAGCGCTTGCTTAATGCGCGGTCGATCTACGATCGATCCTCGTCGGTGGGCCCATTTGGGCTATTTCTCGTATACCAATGTACTACAAGTGGTATATCAAAGGCCATGGTATGTGCTGTCCTGTCTGTGAGATGGTGCATTGGAAAGATCCCTTGCTACTAATTGAAAATTGCAGTGGGTTTCCTCTTTAATAAGACTATATGTCAGAATTTCCAAATATTCAATATCCAACAGCCGATGATTAATAAATCAACGTGCTCTAGTGGTGTCCATAAACAAAACAAACTTTTGTACACAAACAAATTAAAAAGTTCAGAACTAAAACAATCATTTTCTTTTTCTTTTTTACGAGCATACCTACGTTAAGATTTCTAATACAACCGATGTTAGTCTTTTATATATTTCTTTATCTATTGCATGGCAAAATGAGTACGCACCTGCAAGCACAATTAGAATTATTTATTTTAGTAATAAAAGTATTTTAACTGTAAACGCAAACATATAGTTGCTTGGTACTAGTAAATTTGATGTCAATGCTTATTATCGGTGTGTATAAAATCACACTAAGTCTTGACTAACACAACCGTGGTGATAGTAGTTATAAGCAACCGGGATTAAGGCAGGTAGATACTGGCATAGGCGTACGGGATCCCCATTTTTGTCGGTGGAGGGGAGGGGCAGGAAGCAGGTTGAATTTTGTCTGAATTAAACAAAAATGTCCTTATCTGACTAATAGCATTTATTTATATTATCATTATACTGCCAAACAGCCATATAGGGTTGCAAACGAATCACTACGCGTGTTTACCTGGCTTACAACTAATAGTGTGGGTAGAGTGATGGAAATACATGGTGAAAGGGTTTGAGACCAGCTGATTTTGTCCGAATATCGTTTTTGCCCGAATTTGATGATTTGCTCCAGTACTAGGAAAGCAGTTACCCATCCCCCTCCCCCCCCCCCTCTTCCCCACTGTATCGTACACTTATGGGTACTAGGTTCGCATATTAGTATGAACTCTCGTCTAGGGTGAGTTATATCAACTCATTAAGGGGGTAGTGTTGCCACTACGTCGTCGTATCTCGGTACGCAGGACCAGGTGACTGAATGAACAGAGTTACCCCTGGTACTGAGAGAGTAGGGCATTTATATTAGAAGTAGGTATAAATACACAAACAGGATACACCTGCCCCGCGTTTAAATGATAAAAGCTACCGTTTCTTTACAAACCGATCGCTAGCTCTTTTTTTTATATTAGTGTTATGAGGTTTTGTTGTTGTTGCTGATGTTATTGTTGTTGTTTGTTCTCTTTTTTCTTCTTCTTTTTTTTTGTTGGTCTTTTTTTTTTTGGGGGGGGGGGGGTTGTGGGGGTTTTGTTTTGTTTGGGGATTTTCTGGGGGTTTTTTCGTGGGTTTTTTTGGAGGGGGAGGGGGTGGGATTTGTTTTCGTTTAAATGCTGACAGGAACCAGTAATTTGTTAGCAAGCGTTTGCGACGAATGATGTGTATTGAACGCTGCCCTCAAGTGCATTTGTGTTACAGATAGGAGGTTGTGAGGTAAACGTATTGATAAGGTGTCCTTTATAGCATGTTTGGGAGTACCAACAAAGATGTGTTATCTGCTATAATAACAAGTCAGTGTTATAAACGATAAACATGTAGCCAACAGAAAACTCTAAAGAAGAACATGCACATAAGTGAAAAAGTAGCTTAATTTGTGGGCAAACGAAGCTGCACGGCCTCGGGTATCAAAGATCACAGACTCATAATGTTTTCATTAGGAGGCTTTACGCTAAACCTCGCCCGTAGATTTTCACAAATTACCTCGCAAAGTTCATCTCAAAGGTTTTTACTCAAATTCCAACAGGGATAATATTAATCTGAGTCGAGGGCACATGGTTCAGTAATACGCCTGTTGGTTGGTAACACTACTGGCATGTGCTATTATTTCTGTAGAAAGGTGCACTTAATAGAAAACAAAGAAACAAAGGAAGGAAGGAAAGAAGGAAGGAAGGAAAGGAACGAACAAAGAAAGGAAGGAAGGTAGGAAGGAAGAAGTTTTTCATTTAACGACACACTCGTAAACAGTGTCTAGTAATGCATGGCCAGTCTTCGAGTGCAAAAGAAATTCCTTCTGGTGTCCCTCGGGGTTCTGTGTTTGGTCCAATCTTGTTCTTGATTTATATCAATAATACTGTATATGGAATTACATCCAACATACGACTTTTTGCTGACGATACCTCTCTTTATATCTCGAAAACCCAGAGGCCTGTGCAAATATTTTTAACACATATCTTGAGCTAATTAATACTTGGGCCAAAACGTGGTTGGTTAAATTTAGTTCAGAAAAAACTAAAACTATCATATTTAGTCGCAAATGTTCTGCTACAAATAATCCACCCCTACTTTTAGATAACGTACAGATATCGGAAGTTGAATCTCATAAGCATATGAGCCTCACATTTCAACGATCAGGAGACTGCCATTATCACAGTCTTATTGATAAAACAAGGAAAATGAATGAATGAATGTTTAACGACACCCCAGCACGAACAATACATCGGCTATTGGGTGTCAAACTATGGTAATGCAAATAAATAAAGTGATGATCAACATCAATATAAAAATTCAAGACTTAAACAAAAACAGTGTAAAGAACTGTGCAAAAACACAAATATCACAGAATTTTACGGATACTGAATTTTACTAAAAACTTCAATTTTGTGCTGTATTGGCCATTCTCAAATAGAATGTTACACCCCTGCACCACGGTGAGGTTACAGCACACGCAGGGGAAACAAGTAAAATGATAAACTGCCTCAGGTCTTTTAAATATCGTCTTTCTATAAAGTCATTAGAAATAATATATAAGTCATTTATTCTTTCAGTATTTGATTATGCTGATATTATTTGGGATAACTGTTCCTTTCAGTTAGCACAAAACCTTGAAAATATTCAGTTATATGCTCTTAGAACAATTTGTGGTTCTGTTAGGGGAACTTCACACGATCTAATTTATAAAGAAACCGGTTTCGCACCACTCTCAAAAAGGCGTGAACAACACAAATTATGCATGTTTAAACTGTCAAACAACTTGTTACCTACTTATTTAGCTCTTCATTTACCACGACCTATTGGTGAAACAAATCCATACTCTTTACGTAATGCAGATCACTTGAATACTTACTTTTATCGTACAACGCTCTTTGCAAATTCGTTCTTTCCTTCGTCAGTTAAATTATGGAATAATACGTCTTCTAACAGCAAAAACTGTAAATCACTAATGTAATGTAATGTAACTGAACCTATCCCACCATACTTTTATTTTGGTGAAAGACGTCAGCAGATACTTCACTCTCGACTTACAATGGGTAACAGTAACCTAAATGGTCATAAATTTAAGCGTCATATCTTAGATAATCCAAAATGTGTTTGTGGGCATCTTGTGGAAGATACTGAACATTTCTTGTGTGATTGCATCAGGATTCAGGATGCATCGAAATACCCATCTACAGAAATATCAACATGTTAACTATAATATTTTATTATTTGGCGATCTCACTTAACTAATCAGGAAAATATAGACATTTTAAAATCCGTTCATGACTTTATTGTAAGCACTAAACGTTTTGAAACTTAATAGCACTGTTACATTATTATTTCTATGTACGTACCTTTCATTTCTGTAGCTCACGTTTATGTTAATCATCTACTATTATGTTTTATTATTGTTAGTTATTAATTGTACTTTGTCTGTCATCTTGTCAGTTTGTTTGTAAACAACATGTAGGGAAAGATCCAAATATAGGCTTGTAGCCTGTTCGCCAATCCCACCAGTAAATGGAATAAAATATTGTTTAAACTATTTAACGATACACTCAACACATTTTAATTACGGTTATATGGCGTTGGACATATATGCTTAAGGACCACATAGATAATAGATAGGAAATCCGCTGATGCCACTCCATGGGTTAATCATTTCGATTAATTAGAAACATGTTTTTTTATATGCACCATCCCACACACAGGATAGCACATGCCACAGCCTTTGTTACACCTGTTAAAACTAGATATAACCCAATGGGCCCACCGACCGGGATCGATCCTAGATCAACCGCGCAATCGGCGAGCGGTTTACCACTTAACTACGTTTCACCCGTGCACGTAAAAGTGTCTTGCTATTAATAATAAAAAATAAAATAAAAATATAAAAACACAAAGAAAAATAAAAGAAAATAAAATAAAAATATAAAAACACAAAGAAAAATAAAATAAAATAAAATAAAAATATAAAAACACAAAGAAAAAAGACATCAACCTAGATGGCAGCGATGAACATCTCTTACCACTAAACTGTTACCTAGTTAGGAAGCCCGGACTATCGACTGGCGTGTTGCTACCCTGGCCATCACTGTATCTGTATCTTGATATGGGGCCTATTGAATATATGTGGGATGAAGAGGGGCTTACCGCTGAAACCCTTCCCAATATACGTAGTCTTCAAAAACTGGAGGTATTTATAGAGATTCTTATATCAGTTAGGCCATTATAAAATAAATCCTAGATTTTCATTCCCGCCCGCCCCATTAATGAAATAATTGGTTTATAACAGATC
Organism: Gigantopelta aegis; assembly: GCF_016097555.1. Classification (NCBI taxonomy): domain Eukaryota; kingdom Metazoa; phylum Mollusca; class Gastropoda; order Neomphalida; family Peltospiridae; genus Gigantopelta; species Gigantopelta aegis. The sequence continues at coordinate 102,083,989 of NC_054702.1, read as the reverse complement.
ACTGAAATATACAGCATTACTTGGGCGATGCATTTCTAATGGATTTCAGTATACCGTGAACTGTAGGGCAATAGCATACTTTCTTAATGGTATTATTCACGTGTATTTTAGCACAACTAACAAGACTGATATATTTAAAATCCACGTTTACTCAATATAATAGCACATTTAACGCAGTTTATAGGCAGAGGCATTCAGTCGTATTTTTCACTTACGTTGCTATAAAAATAATAATGGCATGGGGCTTAAGTCCGTCATTCAGATAATAAAATTCCCTTTGCTCCTCTTTATAATGTATACATGTATATTTGGTCTCACATTACTTTACAATATGCATCATTTGTTTAATGTATCGTACACAACAACAAGTTGTTGAAGTCAAATTGTTCCTGCTAGCTGTTATTTGGTCGGTAACTTAATTCACCTGCAATTTAAAATCTGTTGAGAAAAAACCTGATTACAAAATGACCGAATATTTAGTCAGGCCGTTAACCATGAAGGTGGATTTAAGCGAGTAACGAGGCTACTCCTGGCTTGTGAACCGTTAAATAAAATGAATCGATTCACTTGGTAACTGCGGTTGGATGCATCATCTCCCGAACAACAAAAAACCTGTCGGTGAAAATATAATCTGACAGGCGTTTGTACATCCTTTTATAAAATGTTCTCTTTGTCGATGTTTAATTACCGTATATTATTTGCTAGAAACTCCTCTGCTCGCGAAATCGGAGTTTCTAGTAGGGAATAGTCACGTAGGCTTGAGATAATAGAATGATATCCCTCTATGAGTTTTTATTTTTGTGAGAAGCGATTAGTGCTGCTTCAGATAAAATTATGTCTCATATATACTCGTGTGAGCAATATTTAACAATCTGACATCCTAAGGGCTTCATTCCATCAAACCAAATCACATTCCCGACTAACGATACCATATATATCTAAAATACTGCAGTGCTGGGGTGTCGTTACATTAGTTCGTTCACTCACTCACTCACGCACGCACTCACTCGCTCACTCATTAAGTCATTCATTAATTTTAAGAATATTATATGCAACCTTCTCTGTTAGACATATACAGGAAGCGGCCTCGATCGTATAGCAGATAACCCATCGGACCTATCATTACAAGAAATTTGCTCACTGAGCGCTGACCTAATTAAATTCAATGGTTAAGTAATGTTTTAGCATTGGCTTTTTCACTGTCAACACCATTTTTATTTTAATAAAACGGCGATCGCGAGCCAGTTCGCTCAGAATATGGAACTTTAACCATTTTTCTACCTGAAAATAGTTTTGTTATATTTTTCTGATTGATTTTTCCACCGTAATTTTTCATGTTTTTAAATCGTTTAAATTTCATTCCTAATGGAAAAGCTTGAGGATTCCCTGCTAAAATCGGAGACTCGAAGGGATTCCCCGTGTAAAGCATTTTGACAGGAGGCGGTTTCATCCCAATTCGCTAACCAATTAATGCCTGAGATACTTGCCGAGCTATCCGTGTAAATATTTTTTTGATTGGTGCAGATTATAATCCGTCATTTTTTATTTTGGAAAAAAGTGAAGTTTACGAACTATCTTACTCTCAGCTCATGCGCACTCCATATGTCTGCTGTTGCGAACTTTGTGAAAATGTCAAAGTTTGTAAACAAATGTATCAATTTCTCGGGCTCTTATGACTTTGGGATTAATTGCAGATTATGCTAAATGTTTAATATTTGTAATTTTTGTCTTATAAACGACACGAAGGTGTTTTTTGTGTGTCTTTTGTCCGGTAAACATCTGACATGCGTGGGCTGTACCATTGCTGCTGCTACAAGGGGTGAATGAGTTGTGTGTTCTGTGCATTTCGTGGGCCTATACCACAAACAGCTAGCTATCTTGAATAGGCTTTTTCCTGTATTAGTTTAGTTTGGATCGACGTAGGCGAAAAAGAAAAACAGTTTTGGAAATAAAAGCAATTTTATTTTTCTGTGAATTTAAATAAAATTATTTCAAAAATTAAAAAAATAGGAGCGAAAAAACCACATTTATCGACAATTTTCCTTTTTTGAGCAATTTTCCACGGCCATTTTCATAGCCATAGCAACCACAAACTTCAATTAAAATTACTATGTTGTAAACATATCTTACAGGTATCTCATTCAAAATAACAATTTAAGGTGGGTTGTGTTTTGAAGATTTTGGCGAAAACGTGATATTTGACATTTTGTGTGAAATTCATGCAACATGCCCTCAGCCCTCTTAAATTGACAAATTTTAATACGTTGTATGAATTCTTTATTTATTGAAAGGGAATAAAGATATACTACTATACTATAACTTTCGTTGAAAAACAAATCGTGTTTTTTCTTGATTATTTTAGTTTGGATCAACATATAGGCTAAAAAGGATAAAATTTTGGAAATTTTAAAAAAGAACTATTTTTTCTTTTAATTTAAATTAAATTATTTCAAAAATTTAAAAAATAGGAGAGAAAAAATTATTTTTGAGTTATTTGTAAAAACGTAGGTGCCGATTGCCGTGACGCTAACTATAGTGAGGTGTCTGCAAGAGTCAGGTGAACTATAATTATAAGAAACAAACTAATTGTAAACTGAAATAAACAAATTAAAACATTATGTACATATTAAAATGCCTCTGTTACACAAACACTCAACTCCAAGTGTCAACGTGCAGCAGTATTGTACGGTACAGCACAGGTAAATATCATATGATAGTTGGATAACTGTCTATATTTAGACGGATGCGCGTCATAAATGATTTTTAATCTAAAAATAGACCGCCACGCCAGCAAACGTCTTCTAATGGGTTGGTAGGTACTGGGTTCGCACCAAGTTACAGGCTCCAACCCAGAGCGAGTTTAACGAATCAGTGGATAAGTGTAAAGCCACTACACCCACTTCTAATTCATTAACCACTAACAACTACCCGCTAACTACTAACCTACTGTCCTCGACAGACAACCCAGATAGCTGAGGTGTATGCCCAGAACGGTGTGCTTGAACCTTAATGGATTATAATCACGAAAATAAGTATAAACAAAGAGGAAGCGTCCGTGGACCCACACAAGTTGAGGCCCTATAGTACCTAGCACACTAATATTAAAGTTAAAGTTTGTTTTGTTTAACGACACTACTAGAGCACATTAATTAATCATCGGTTATTGAATGTCAAACATTTGGTAATTCTGACACGTAGTCAGGAAAGCCGATACAATTTTCTGAATGCAGAATGGGGTCTTTTATATGCACTTTCCACAGACAGGAGAGCACATACCACGGCCTTTAACCAGTTGTGGTGCACTGGTTAGAACGAGGAGAAAATCCATTCGGTTGAATGGATACACCGAGGTGGTTTGATCCTGTGACCGGAAATAGGTGGTAGACGCTTAGGCGTAGGCGATTTGGCCATAGGGAGTGTTAGGTCTGTCCGCTCCCCCCCCCCCCCCCCCCCCCCCCCGTTTTCCGCCTATTCTACCGGTCCACTTCCTGGGCGCGGGTTATCTCCCCCCATTTTTTTCGGATTAGGCTATGGGGCAATTAATTGGTAAAATTGGTTTCCATTTCAATGTCAAAGACGTTGGTATATCACGTGACCGTTATCATTTTGGTTCGGTTTGTTTTCTCGTGCACGGTTCGCGCAATCAACATCCGATTTGTTGTTGTTCATTTGTGAGATTTTTCTTCACAGTTCGTGAACATTTTCAGTAACAATAAAGTTCAGACAAGTAAGTGTATCAATACAAAACGTTACAAACCCTTAAAACCAATAATTTGTCTTACGATATCTGGAGAGGGGATACAACCAGGACAGAACAATTGGAACATGTCCAGGAGAGGTGAAACGAACGCACCCCAAGTCTGTGAAATTTGTCGTGACGTAGGCATTGTTGTGCTTCGAGCGACATCTACCGGTGACATCAGAATACTAACTTTCAAAATTATTTCAAGCAATTGGGACATGGGGATTCCGATGGTATTTATCGATATAAAACCTGCTTTTTCACTCCATTTGATAAAAACGTGATCTAAGTGTGTTACAGGTTTGTAGATTAACCAAATTATAATTTATTTTCGCTGGATGGAACTAGGGTGTGCGGCTATAAAGTTTTCTGCCCCGAGTCAGGCCACTGGCATCCAGAGACGGGACTCGGGATAGACATGCTCGAAACCTTCGTGGTATATGAGCATGTAAAAACTCTCAAGTCAAGCCAAGCAATTTGTGTGAATTTACTAACATAAGGGGCAGGACGTAGCCCAGTGGTAAAGCGCTCGCTTGATGCGCAATCGATCTGGGATCCCCGTCGGTGACCCTTTGAGCTATTTCTCGTCCCAACCGGTGTACTGCGACTGGTATTTCAAAGGCCGTCGTATGTGCCATCATGTCTTTGTGACCGGCCTCGGTGGCGTCGTGGTTAGGTCATCGGTCTACAGGCTGGTAGGTACTGGGTTCGGCTTCCAGTCGAGGCATGGGATTTTTAATCCAAATACCGACTCCAAATCCTGAGTGAGTGCTCCGCAAGGCTCAATGGGTAGGTGTAAACCACTTGCACCGACCAGTGATCCATAACTGGTTCAACAAAGGCCATGGTTTGTGCTATCCTGCCTGTGGGAAGCGCAAATAAAAGATCCCTTGCTGCTAATCGGAAAGAGTAGCCCTTGTAGTGGCGCAGCGGGTTTCCTCTCAAAATCTGTGTGGTCCTTAACCATATTATGTCTGACGCCATATAACCGTACATAAAATGTGTTGAATGCGTCGTTAAATAAATCATTTCTTTCTTTCATTTCTTTCATGTCTGTGTGATGTGGCATATAAAAGATCCCTTGCTACTAATCGAAAAAATGTAGCGGGTTTCCTTTCTAAGACTATAATTCGATATTGCCATATGTTTGACATCCGATAACTGATGATGGTGTCGTTAAACAAAACACATTTTAACTTTTTACTAAGATATTTATAGCACAATCACGGCACTAAGACCTGCCATATCTCATTTCACCAATAGCAGTATTTACTGTTAAATGCTTTATTTAATGTTCGAGACATTTCGGATTTGACCATGGAAATACTATCTAAACGACAGATGAGCAATCGTAGACTTATGGTATGAAGAATACTAATACTTGATGACGCACACTCCAGTCAGGGACGGACATCTGGGGATGCAGCAACACGCGAACTTCGACACTCTGTGTTGTGAGCTCCGAGTGGTTCATTCAGACTCCACTGAAACTGTATTAATTGCGAGGTTGGGATGGGGGAATTCAGACACCACCGAAACTGTTTTAATTGTTGGCGGGGGAGGTTGGCACAAACTGAACAATTTCATAGGGCATCTTAGAATTTAAACTTCAGTCTTCAGAAACAAAACTATTTTAGTTACAATAGCTATTGACACCAATTAATTAACGTTGACTGAACACCGTGTTTGGGTTTTGTTACTTTCATCGGAAGCGATGTCAGAGATTAAGCCCGTGATAAGCGTGCCTGACACCTTCGTGGGATAGGGGCACGTCTAAAGAGTTCTCACTCACACCCATCAGAATATCACGAGGCGTCAAAACGTGTTGAACGTTGTCGTGTAATCATTTCTTAACAACTGATTCCCAGTCTTGTACACGAGGTGTGACATGTTCTGTGTAAAAAAAACAGTAATCAGTATCACGGACTGTGATCAATGATTCACAGGTTTGGCTTCGTGGATATCACATTCACACAAAAGACGAGAAGCCAGCTTTGTGAAGGTGTTCTGTAAAGTCGTTATTGCACGTTCGTGCTTGTAATGAATGAATGAATGAATGTTTAACGACACCCCAGCACGAAAAATACATCGGCTATTGGGTGTCAAACTATGGTAATGCAAACAAATAAGGTGATGATCGACATCAATATAAAAATTCAAGATTTAAATAAAAACAGTGTAAAGAACTGTGCAAAAATGCAAATATCACAGATAGATACTGACTTTTACTCAAATTTTCAATTTGTGCTGTATTGGCCATTCTCGAAGAGAATGTTACACCCCTGCACCACGGTGAGGTTACAGCACGCGCAGGGGTTCGTGCTTGTAAAGTCATACACTCAAAGTAAATCCCATCCTGTATTAAAGTATCGCCTGGCAGGCGGTTTAAGGAAGGAAATGTTTTATTTAATGACGCCACTCAACACATTTTATTTACGGTTATATGGCGTCAGACAAATGGTTAAGGATCACACAGATATTGAAAGAGGAAACCCGGTGTCGCCACTTCATGGTCTACCCTTTTCGATTGGCAGCAAGGGATCTTTTATATGCACCATCCCACAGACAGGATAGTACATACCACGGCCTTTATAACACCAGTTATGGAGCACTGGCTGGAACGAGAATGGGTCCACCGACGGAGATCGATCCTAGACCGACCGCGCATTAAGCGAACGCTTTACCACTGGGCTACGTCCCGCCCCTGACAGGCTTTAAAACTGCAGTCTCGTCTGTATTGTAATTTTCATACCGTCCCACACCATTCTTTGGGATTGTTTGGCTTTACCCGCTAGTTATGTCAAATGGAAATGTTTCTTCTGTATTTTAATACCGAGATGCGGGTTGCTACTTTACTATAGTTTGTGTGGCACAACAATACAAATGTGGTGACAAACTCCTACTTCATGAATGTAATAGACAAGTTAACCTAGGGGGATTCGAACCAAGGACCTTCAGTTTGAGAATTCATCGTTCTCCCAAAGTAATAGGGAAATTCCCTCATGGAGGTTGGTTTATCTGCTACATTTGGAACCGACGTATTTATCTGTGACACTAATATATTAATGGATGGTAACCGTTCACAGCGAATTAACACGCACGTTTATTAAAACTGTATGTGTGTTTCTATTTTGTATTAGTAAAGAGTGTCAGAATACGGCGAGAGGTGACTGTAACTTTAAACTAAAATAGCCTGATATTTAAATTGTATTATGTAGACAACAAAATACGGGTGGAAACGGGAGGTCTAGTAGCCTATATTTTAATCATCGTGGAAGGCTTAATGTAATATGAGGTCACAGGCATTACTTTCTAAAGTTAAAATAATATAAATGCAATACCTAACCATAGATCAAGGTGCTACATAATTATATATTACTCTTCGGTGTTAATCGAAACTATATCGCGATGTCCAATACATTTTCCGAACTTCAAGGGGTAGGTGGCACTTTTCCCTTAGCACACGCTTATACATAGTTTTGACAATTTCGCGCATATTCCTATCTTAATTAATATGCAAAAAATAGAATTGTAAGCCTATGTATAAGAGTCAGCACATCAGGTTTCTTTTAAGAATTTCGTTTGTTATTGAAACTTAAAAAAACCCACAAACAAAACTTTGAATTGCACTTCGATAGTTTCCGTATATTGCGGACGTTGCCGAAAACTTAACTATTACGTCAACAATACGATGCCGTTTCAATACGATTATGGACGTCAAAGTAGCCTTACGTACATTTGTCTGAATTTAGCTTAAATTCAAGTATACGATATAGCTATTTGACGTCTATTATCATATTTAATGTGTACGAGAAAACATTAAATTACATGTGATGTCTTTATCTGCTACAATGGTTGGCTGCTACTCCAGGGATGTTAAATACAATGCATGTGGATCTAGTCAAGACAGGTCAGTTAAATGCATTTATAATATGTTTCAGTTAATTCTTTAAAATATCTATTAGAGAAATAATAGTCTTATCGTTTGGTAGTAAAGATAACATTTAAAGCATCGCCTTTTTTTTAGAATATACAACAAGTTATTTATATTTGAACCGATTGATTTTTAAAAGCACACAAAAATAGTATTTATTTGTTATTTTCAAAACAGTTTTACTTTTCTTCTTACGTCAAACCAAACTGAAGACGTTATAGCAGACAACGCCGTTACAGGTCGGTTTGTTTTTATTTTTCATAATTTTAGACAAAAGTTAAAAATACCATTCGTCTTCTGTGCACCAAGGAGAGAGAGAGAGAGAGAGAGAGAGAGAGAGAGAGAGAGAGAGAGAGAGAGAGAGAGAGAGAGAGAGAGAGAGAGAGAGAGAGAGAGAGAGAGAGATTGGAGTACAAGTGAAGCAATCGTCAAATATGTCATCAAAAAGGATTACCGTTGAATATTTTATATTTATCGTGTACGAAACCATAGGCCTATACATGTATATGCATTTATTTAATACATACCGTAATCAATCTTTCAAACAGATTAAACATTGAGACACTTTAAATCAAATATTATGAAATACTACAAAACATTATAAGAAAGTACGATTGTCAACAAAGCTTTGTCAAGATCGAACGAAAAAACACAAACATCTTCAAACAAACGTTCTTCGTATGTTTATAGCCGATTTTTATTATTATTATTATTATTATTTCTTTTGTTTTCTTTTTTTGGAGACTGCGACTGCAAATCCAGAGGCAGGTGTTGCCTTAAATTGAGCGTGTGTTTGAAACTACGTTCGCGAACGGCTGACAACTCGTTCTCGTCACATCACTATGCGAGATAGTGTGGGGTTTGAAAATGGGAACACGTTCATCAACACGTTCTCTGCACCAGAACACAGTTTCGAATACACCGTGTGTTTAATGCAATGTCCAGTCATGGCGAAAGACGTAGCGAATTGAGAGTACTTAGACTTTTAACAATTTCTGTTGATAGCGAACACTTAAAGTGCACTTGAGCTTGTATTTCTTTGTCATCTCTGGGGTTCCGTATATTTCACACTAGTAAACGAAGGAAATGTTTTATTTAACGACGCACTCGACACATTTTATTTACGGATATATGGCGTCGGACATTTGGTTAAGGACCACACAGATATTGAGAGAGGAAACCCGCTGTCGCCACTTCATGGGCTACTCTTTTTGATTAACAGCAAGGGATCTTTTATATGCACCATCCCATCGACAGGATAGCACATACCACGGCCTTTGATATACCAGTCGTGGTGCACTGGCTGGAACTAGTAAACGACGTTTTACTATCATAACCAAAGAGTTAAACTACTTTCAAATGGCATTAATATTGTTTTATTACAAAACATCGTACTATAGCTTTAATCACTGTATATCGAAATTATTGTGCTGTAACCGACCCAAAAAAATCTGATTCCTGCCATCTGCCATGGACATCTATTAGAAGTAATATTTTGGACATGCTAATAGTTTCGAGTTGATGGTATATATCTCCACATGGAATATGTTGGCATATAGTGATATCCTGTGCTGAACGTACAGAACAATGAGTAAAAACTAACTGGACATGCTAACTACTGCATGGCAGTCCTAATTGATCATCATGTTTTGAAAGGTTCGCATCAAGTTCACTTGCCGCGTCTAATGACTAACTGATTACTATCGACTGACACACAGCCAGGGGATGAGGTCCTGGGTGAATCGTGGTAATGAGCTGCGATATATCATTTATATCACGACCAGGATAGGGCTCCTGCTAGTGGGATAAGCGTCGTATGTGGCACTGACCCATGGTGATTATAATCTATATATCACAGGACGTAAATCGTAAAAAAAATACCTCATTTAACCCTGCATATTGCCTGACCTATAGTAATCATGACCGTGTTACTCGAGGGCATGACATCATGGCTTAGAAGAAACATCCCTTGTATAAAGTCTAGTACAGGGGTGCTGTTAACTACGATTACTGTAATGTTGTTTTGATTAAAAGTTTGTTTTGTTGAACGACACAACTAGATCACATTGATTAATTAACAATTGGCTATTGGATGTCGGACATTTGGTAATTTTGACACTTAGTCATCAGAGCAAACCAGCTACATTTTTCTTAATGCAGCAAGGGATCTTTTATATGCACATTCCCACAGACAGGAAAGCACATACCACGGCCTTTAACCAGTTGTGGTGCACTGGTTGGAATGAATGGATCCACCGAGATGGTTTGATCCTGTGACGCATGGACCTCATGCGAACACTCAACCGACTGAGCTAAATCCCGCCCATGTTTTGATAAAGTTATTGCTTTATACCGTCGGTGGGCCCACTGGGCTATTTCTCATTCCAGCCAATGCACCACGACTAGTTTACTAAAGGGCCTGGTATGTATTGTCCTGTCTGCGGGATGGTGCATATGAAAGATTCCTTGCTACTAATGGAAAAATGTAGCGGGTTTCCTCTCTAAGACTATGTGTCAAAATTGCCAAATGTTTCACATCCAATAGCCGATGACTGATAAATCAATGTGGTCTAGTGGTGTCGTTAAACAAAACAAACTATAACTTTATTGGTTTATATCATGTTGATGCATAGGAACTTTAAATCATGCTTCCCCCTTTCCACCCTCAGAAACAGCGAAATGTAATCGTAATAGCTGGCTCCTGTTGCTGAGAACTACGGCGCGAGAACGAATTTCTCTTTATTTAATATTCAACATACCACGTTTTCACGTCCGGTTTTTTCCTCTTTCCTGTTTTCAAGAAGTTTGTTTTGAAATTGCACCGAGTTTCACTGTATCGATCCATGTGACCCCAGAGTTTATTCGAAGAAACCTTTAATGGGAGATATCACACACTATCTGTGTATATACTGCTCTTGCAGCTTCATGCGTTGTTTCTGTTGTTTTTATTAAAACATGTTAACATTACCGTCAATACGAATTATTTGGTCTATAGACACCTACAGTAATCCGCGTCAACACACACACACTCTCTCTCTCTCTCTCTCTCTCTCTCTCTTTCTTTCTCTCTCTCTCTCTCTCTCTCTCTCTCTCTGTCTTTCTATCTCCTCCCTCTCTGTCTTTCTATCTCCTCCCTCTCTCAGTATGTCTCTCTCTCTATTTATCTCTCTATCTCTTTCTCTCTATATCTGTCTTTCTCTCTCTCTCTTTCTCTCACTATCTCTCTCCTTCTCCCTCTCTCAGTATATGTCTCTCTCTATTTCTCTCTCTATCTCTTTCTTTCTCTCTATGTCTCTCTTTATCTATCTCACACACTGTCTGTCTTCTCTGTCTCTATCTCTCTGTCTCTTTCTCTCTATCTCTCTCTCTCCATCTCTCTCTCCATCTCTCTCTCCATCTCTCTCTCTCTCTCTTTCTCTCTCTCTCTCTCTCTCTCTCTCTCTCTCTCTCTCTCTCTCTCTCTCTCTCTCTCTCTCTCTCTCTCTCTCTCTCTCTCTCTCTCTCTCTCTCTCTCTCTCTCTCTCTCTCTCTCTCTCTCTCTCTCTCTCTCTCTCTCTCTCTCTCTCTCTCTCATTACACGCCCATGCACGCGCACAAATCCGCACACAATTAATTCTACCTAATCTGAGGATTTTGTTATGTACTAGATGACGATTTTCCTGAAAGGCTTCTTTTTTTTTCTTTCTTCTTCTTCTTCTTTTTTTTTTTTTGCTTTACTTATTCTGTATATTGCGTGGGAGTACACAATAAAATGTGTTATATTTTATAGATATCTATTCCATCATCACGTTTTGTGATTAACAGTATGGCAATAGTTCACATGGGAATTCGTTGCGCTTATTCAATATTGCTCATTAATGCTCGAAAACTAAGATGCGTGGTATGTACATTTTGTTTTGCACGTGAATTTTATCTGATCGTTATAATAGCTTCCCTCGGGGCGAGTGAATGAGTGTTATGCGCTGAGTATGATGGGACAGATGGGTAGCATGATGATGCCATAGAAAGAACTCCCTCTCAGTTTTCCATTCCGTCTAATGATCTAACATCGGCTTTGTGGATGCCCCGGTGGCCGAGAGGTTAGGATCGCGGGCTGTCAAGTACCATTCGAGTCGGTGCAGTAGGTTCGAATCATTCCAATTGACACTTTATGTTTCTAAATAGCACCAACTGGCGTGGCGTATCTTATAATAATAATAATTTAAAAAAAGTAGGGGATCAATTACAGTTAACATCTTTTGCCTTTTATAATCGACCATCACATCATTAGAGGCAAACCGATCAATGTTCGATTATAATCGACCATCGGAACATCACGAGGAAAGACAATGACGCATTATATTTAATTCATTGCAAAGGTTTCAGCCAATAAATGTACAACTGATTTTAAAGTGTTCTTGATGAAGAAGACAATAAAAATATGTTTCATGTACATAAATAATTGAAACAAAAATGTTTCCTTAACAATGTATGGTACGTTTTGTATAGCTTCTACGTAATCACATTGTGACGACGCATGTTTGTTTTGATTTTAGCAAATCTGTCTTATTATCGAACACCTAGAAAACATTGATTCCTTCTGTGGTTTTGGGGGGTCTCTCTCTCTCTCTCTGGGGCCTCTCTCTCTCTCTCTCTCTCTCTCTCTCTCTCTCTCTCTCTCTCTCTCTCTCTCTCTCTCTCTCTCTCTCTCTTCCCCCTCCCCCTTCGGTAATATTCATTTCTGCTCATATTTAATTTGCAAAAATATGTTATTGGCGGATATGTATGTATTATAGCGAAGGCATACTATGCTGAAAACCTGTGACTAATCAATTTGTTTTTCAGAAACAATTTAAAAAATGTTTCAGTGAAATGATATTCGGTTCATATTTGGTCCATATGCACATTGTCGTTTTGTTTCTTGTAATGTATTAAGAAAAATTGTATAAAAATAATTTAACGGCCCTGGAACATGCTTTGTTCTAGTTTAACCGCTACACTCACTAGTATGAGCTATAACTATGCCGTTCCAATTCGGTCAGTGGACGCATTGTTGTTTTATTTCTTATATTATATTAAAAACTGTGTAAAACATAATCCTACAGAACACCTGGACAGTGATAGCAAATACGTGTTCAAGAGGACAAACGCTTGCGATTAGTTGGATAGTTACCATCTTGTTCTATCCTACCTAGACTTGCAAATGACGGCGAGCGTTCTCCCTCCTGAACACGCATCAGGTGTAGATGTTCTACTAGGAGCGAATTTCATTAATAACGGTGTCTGAACTTCATTTATGGCCATCAATCAATCTCATTAATAGCCGCTTCGTTGGTCAAAGAATTTTCTCCGATATGTAGAGGGAACAGAATTGCTTTGCTTTCATAAACTGGACATAAATTTGTCATTATATTTTGATTGGAAGACAGTTTGTAGTATCTGGCAGGCCCCGAAACAAACTGAGCAAATGTTGCTCTAACATTAAGTACATGCATCGTCTTCGAACAGAATAATAATGTTATATTAAAATGTTTCAATATTCTTGGTCAGACGAAAGTCGTTTCACTAACTGAACAAGTATAAATTAGATTCTTCAAGTAACAAAGACCATTTAAATAATAAAACAAAATTCTCCAAATTTGTATTAGTTTTTTGGGTTGTTTTTTTCACTTTTGTGATTTTGTGTGGGTTTTTCTAGCTGTGTTTCAAATGTTTCAAACGTCGTGTAACTAATATATTTACTTTTACACCCAATAGCCGATTTATTGCTTGTGTTGGGGTTGGGGGGGGGGGGGGGGGTAGCAGCATAAAATGTATCAACTGGAGTGTTGTTAAACATTAATTCATCCATTTGTTCAACTAGTGGCGGTGTTTTCTATTTATAATATAAAAAGAACTAGAAACTAAAAAGGTCATACCTAGCGGGAAACGGGAGTTTTGCCCTTTACCACATTCTGAAAAAAATTAAAAATGCCTATTACTGTGCGCCAAATTTCAAGAAATTACTACACTTTCTAGTTAATTTGATTTAAGGACGGTCCTGCTAATTAAATGAACTACCTACTGTTTAAATACTAAATAATAAATGATAAACAAATAAATAAATAAATAAGTAACTGTTATAAACCCAAACACCGCAATATAATATAAGAAATATCGATACCTGTTTACAGACTTCATACAATCGAACTTGTATTTATCAGCCACCAAAGGGAGTATCAAAACGCGGCCTTTTAAAACAGGTGGTTAGTTAATACAGGCCAGTTTATACTATACTAGAGCATTTGGGAAAATTAAAATGTGGCCTCTTAACTCAGGTGGTTGTTTAATACGGGTTGCCGCTAGAGCAGGCTCGACTGTACTGTCACGCGATCTGTCCTTCAAGTTATTGTTAACACATTAAGATCAATTATTGAGATTGTTTCCCAATTCATTAGTTGTCTGTGTGATAAAGCAACCTCATCGGGTGCTATTTTGGGAATGGAGTATGGAAATAATTTCACCCATTGATTTCTTACGAACATGTCTTAGAGACAGCGATAATGAAATAGTTTATAACACCGGGAACATGCCATGCCTCCTGCCTTTAGAACAATGTTTCTCATATCCATTATCAGAACTGATATTTATTGGACATGGATGTGCATTTTATGAACGGAGAGACTCGTTAAATGAATACTACATATCAGTGAATTAACTGAACTTCATTACAAGAAAACCATGAATAATGCATATCTTACACATAGAAAACAATACACTCATGTCACCTTAGTCTGCGCGGCACAAAGGTCTGCGCACGTTAATTACGTTACATTACGTCTTGAAACAAGTGTTGGGATATGTTTGTAAATAAAACAAACAATCAACGTTAATTTAATTCATAAAACCATTGTTAAAACAACACATCTTCATTGTGAATATATGTATAAAACTGATAGATAACAATTTGATTGAAAAAACCCATGAATTATTGCACTAAAAGTATACTTTTGCCAGCCTCGATCAACGTGTTTTTGTATCACCTGTCAACACATATGTCACCGCTGCAGGGTGACCAACCTAATGGAAATATTTTTCCGGAATTTTCCGGTATTTTCATTTTAAGCGCTTGAACGCCCCTTTCAAAACAATAGTTTAAAGCATGCGAAAACGCCATTTTCAAAAATATAAAAAATAATTTAAACAGCGTCATATTTGACATATTTAAAAAATAACAACAACCAAAGAGATACATATCAATAAAACATGTTTTTATTATTTATTGGAATGTTATGTATTCAGTAATAAAAGTATAAATCAACCCACATTAGTGGCAGAATTTTTCTACTTCCTTTATAAGCATAGGCCTACTTTATGGCTTGTCTAATAAAATATGCTAAATATATTCATTAGTGTAAATAAAGTTACTATACCTAGTACAGCAATTAACAGCATTATCACACACACGCACACACACATAGACCAAACATAAAAAAAATCATCCCCCCCCCCCCCCCCCCCCCCCAAAGCCCCACTTTATTAGCAAATAATGTAGTACAGTTTCACTCTCAAGTGAAGAACTATTAGCATATTAAGCCCTAGTCACACTGTCAGGTACTGAGGGCTAGGTATTAATACGTGTTCCACCCCTACGGATTGCCAAATTTTTGACATGTTTGGTATATGCTACGTATATCGAAACCCCACGCTTATTTTGAACATGTTCAAAACAAACGTAACTGGAGCAATCATCATTACGTATATAGCCGTATGTAATACGTTTTACTACGTATATTGCCGTTTTACTACGTTTTAACAACGTAGTAATACCTAGCCCTCAATGCCTGATAGTGTGACTGGGGCTTTAACAAGGAGGGCAGGCGTTCGTAGAAGTTCGACGTTGAACGTAAACACTATAATATGATACAGCGTTCGTTCTAACGGGTCTGTAAGAATATTATTCTTACAGACCCGTTAGAACGAACGCTGTATCATATCTGTGGTATCACACGAGGGTATTCCAAAATATGTTCCAGATGGATTATATTACTTACCCGTATATCAAAGTCAAACCGTCCACTGAAATTAACATTATGGAAACTGATTTCAGACGCAAGCCCCGTAAATATGTTTCATTTTGTGTTAATTGGATTCCACAGATTTTCTCAGATTCTCTTCTACAAGACAGCACATACAATAGCAATACATCTATCTATAATGAAGTCTTGTCTCGAACAGACGAGACATAGTATGGGTGTGAACCTGCAACCTACTATACATTCAAATAATTTCATTTCACTGATACATACTTTCGTGCTTCTATCCAATTAGGGTTTCAAATATGCTTTCCTGGGCTATCTATCCAGAACAGTTAGTTAGTTAGTTGTGTGTGGTGAGTAAGAGAGACGTCGGTGTAGTGTTGTTTCATTCGGGATACAAACGGGATACAAGTCTGATGGTTTAACCATTAAACCATTGAGGCTGGTATGCTACTATGACACACCCAAGTGCATGTGTACCGGTCAAATCCTTGATGTTAAAAAAAAAAATCCTATCGTGTTGTCCGGTCAAAGAGGGCCACATTGCAATTGACTGTGTTTGCACGCGCGGCCAAACCTGTCAGTGTTAATCCAGTATTTGTGGCCATACGTTGTTAACAGATTACTCCCAAATGGCGACTTTATTTCCAGAATTGTCATTTCATGCCTGACAAAAGTCTACTGTCTACAGGAGTGAGGAAGATTTATAGTCCACAGACCCAGACCAGCCGAGAACCAGGGGGTAATTCGAGCAACAAATAAACAGTTTTTCCATTCAAAACAAATTATGTTATGTAATATTAATTTTGAATGATGGCGTTTCAATTGAACAGACGCTACAATCATTCATGTTTACGATGAATGTGTTTTTTCCCCCAAGTCGCTTGGTAATCGGATACGTCCTATTGAAAGCGTTGTTATAATTCACTTGTAACTGAATACGACTTACTGGATAGCCGTTTTTAGTATGCGAATGACAGTAATTTGTATGATTATTGCCAAGCGGTAGAGACCGAGATAGCTAAATTGTTTTATCGAATCTTCCACCCTGAAGGTCGTTTGTTCGAATTATTATAGAGCATTATCTGCAATATATATTCCAAGCAAAGCATCGGAGCGGAATATATGTGAAAATGAAGCTGTTACTTTGAAATGTGTATCAACAGAACGAGAGAGAGGTTTTATTTGACGCCGCACTAAACATATTTTAATTTTGGTTTTATGGCGACGGATATATTATGGTTAAGGGCCACAGTAAGCTATACGCCCCACCTCTTGTACCAATAGAAAGGCGAATTTGTTTAACAAACCTTCGGTGATTCTTCATCGTATGTATCACTTTGTCTGGTTAGCATGCAGGCTGTCTGAGATTTCTCGTCTAGTGTCACCGCGAGGAATGTTTCATATGTACTCATCCTCGTCTAGTGTCACCGCGAGGAATGTTTCATATGTACTCATCCTCGTCTAGTGTCACCGCGAGGAATGTTTCATATGTACTCATCCTCGTCTAGTGTCACCGCGAGGAATGTTTCATATGTACTCATCCTCGTCTAGTGTCACCGCGAGGAATGTTTCATATGTACTCATCCTCGTCTAGTGTCACCGCGAGGAATGTTTCATATGTACTCATCCTCGTCTAGTGTCACCGCGAGGAATGTTTCATATGTACTCATCCTCGTCTAGTGTCACCGCGAGGAATGTTTCATATGTACTCATCCTCGTCTAGTGTCACCGCGAGGAATGTTTCATATGTACTCATCCTCGTCTAGGGGCAGGACGTAGGTCGGTAGGAAGGAAATACATGTTTTATTTTACGACGCACTGAACACATTTTATTTACTGTTATATGGCGTCGGACATATGGTTAAGAACCACGCAGATATTGAAAGAAGAAACTCGCTGTCGCCACTTCATGGGCTAATCTTTTCGATTAGCAGCAAGGGATCTTTTATATGCACCATCCCACCCATAGACAGGATAGTATATACCACGGCATTTGTTACACCAGTTGTGGAGCACTGGCTGGAACGAGAAATAGCCCAATGGGCCCACCGACTGGAATCGATCCTAGATCAATCGCGCATTAGGCGAGCGCTATACCACTGAGCTACGCCCCGCTCCTCAGTAGAAAAGCGCTCGCCTGAATATTTTTCTTTCATTCATCTTTCTCAACTATCACCCTCTGCCTATAATTCTCATTATCTTAATATAAAAACTACTTCTCTTTCCGGCCAATGCTCCACAACTGGTGGAACAAAGGCAGTGGTATGAGAGCTGCTACATACAACAGATCCCTTGCTGCTAATCAGAAATAATAGTCCATTGCTTGGCGGCATCGAGTTTCTTGTTTCTTTGTCTGGTCCGACGTCATATAACATTAAATAAAAACATAATTATTTCTTTCTTCCTTTCATCCCCGTTTAGGACAGTACTTATCAGGTCCTTGATATGCCAGTCGTACAGTCATGCTTGAAATGAAATCGCCGAGATGAGTTACATCTATTATTGTATGACAACACAAGTGAATTCTGTAACCACTGAGCTACGTTCCGCTATTAGCAACAGGCTGTCTCCTGGGCCCCGTTCCACGAAGTGATCTCAGCACTAAAATCACCTAAATCACTATCTTATATTGTGCACATAAGGTGATCTTAGCGATGAGATCACTTCGTGGAACGGGGCCCTGGTGACTACTTTACAAATAACGTAAAAACGTACACGACAGTAAGAAAGAAAATAAGCACTTTTGAATAATAATCATGTTTCTGACCTAAAACTAATAAAGCTGTCATCCGTTGACACGAAGTATAAGCGGACTAACAACGTCTAATTGAATTCTTCAGTTGCTGTGCAATTTCGGCCTTGTATCAAGTTGTATTAATTCTATACGATATATTATTCAATAGGAGCATCGTCCAACATACAGCCCATTCTTGTCTTTATTGATAAATTGTCCGTCTTCACTGAAATAGTTTACATAGTAGTACGAAGTTTGGAAGTTCATGACCGTTTGTTAGACTCACTCACTGCTCAGTGCCTCACTCTCTCTCTCTCTCTCTCTCTCTCTCTCTCTCTCTCTCTCTCTCTCTCTCTCTCTCTCTCTCTCTCTCTCTCTCTCTCTCTCTCGCACACATACACACATGTATATACATACACTGATCTTGCAATTATATTCAGTTTGGATGAGTACAACACCCAGGTAGCAGTCAATAAAACAATCACAGTTGTCCTGTACCTATAAAATATTAACTTCTACACGCATCATACGAATAGCTGGTGGTCTCGAGTCTGGGTTTTGAAGTGATTTAAACTCTGTGGGTTCTAGACCTTTTCACAACTATACTAGCAATCCGTGTTGCGCCGTGTTTTGCCCTTCTTCCACTAAGTAAAACGTCAGATACAGACCCTCGGACAGGCGAAATATACATGTGCGCATACACACACACACACCACACACACACACACACACACACACATAAACACACGCACACACACAGACACACAGGTACACAGACACACACGTTTAATCTTTTAAGGTGACACATGTGGGAATAACACAAGACAAACCTATCCTCATTCTGTAGCCATTCAGTGTTCGGCGAATTAGCCCATTCATGTAATACATCTGAATATATAACCTATTAACAAAACCTAATTCATTTCAAAACATTATAGTGATAAATACATTCGGGATTCCCTGTGAACCAATTAATATTATTCTAAATTTGATTTTGAAATTACCCACAGAAAACTAAATAGAGTTGTTATTTATACAGTAGGCATAAATCGACAATGTGTTAGTTCAAAAATTAATATAAGATGTTCAGAATTCACAGATTGTCGTGTGCTAAACACGAAATTATAGGTATATTGTAATTTTAATAACACAGTTATATTACAGTGGATATTTAACCGCGGAACGTCTCTTTAATTCTTTGTCAGTGAAGTAGGGAGAGGGGCACGAGGGACATGTCCCCCTCTCCCAATCACGCCTTTTTTAAAACTATTAAAATGTATAACATCATACATACACATACACATACATACACACACACACACACACACAAAACACACACACACACACACACACGCACACACGCGCGCGCGCGCATACACACACACATAATGTAGGTCCCCCCCCCCATATAGGTTCCCCCCATCCCCAATATAAAAATCATGTGTCCGTAGTGCCTAAACTCTGTATTAAGTGCACAAACTTGAAGTCTGTATTGAGATAGTCTTGACCATTATGTTGGGTTTTTTAAAGTCTAGACATTAACACTTCATAACTGAGGCCAGCACTTTTAATTTCTCGAATCGTCAACAGCTGCTAATTGGACGATAGCTCTCGTCCAGTGCTTTGCTGAGTTTTTTAGTCAATAGTTACACACACACAAAAAATCGTCGTCCGGTTTTATTGTGGGAGCTGTCCCGCAGAAACATTCAAATATACTCCAGTATTCAACAGGTGGTAGTAAAATAATCTAGCGAATATTCATGTCATACAATGTTTAAAAATCGACATTTTGGATTCATTTTATTATGCGGTGTCCTCGTAATGTATTAGTTAGGGTGAAGCAAGTGATTGGTGTGGGTGCTATGACGCATGTTGTATGACGTCACCTTGCATAAATTAAAGCGTTCTTACCGGAATTCTTTACGATTTACTCTCGCTAGTGGGCAATAGCAGATGAGTATTTGGGGAAATAATGGTTAATAGTTTTTAGATTAGTTTTGAATGAATAATTCAGCACTTCGGGACCACATCATAGCTGCGGGTAAATACTTTCAGGCCCTATGGTTTACACTCTAATCTTTCAAACACACTTGTCTCATACATTATTCATTCTCTTTCATATATTTCGGGGTTTTCAATTTAATATTCTTCCGATTTTAAACACGTGGTACTACCAACTGAGCGCTGGCATTTGAGTGTAAATGTCAGTATGTTCAAATGATGTCCCCTGGGCGAATTAAGATGTCATACAATATACCTTGCTGATTATTTTCCTATTTCATGTTATTCATACAGATATTTTGTGATTAGTCCCATTTTGAAATCTGCATTAATGCTGAAGGCGACCCAGGATGAAAGTTAAGATTAAAGATACACCGTCATAACTGCAAGTGGCATGGTGCGATATCTGTATTTTCATTTGTGAAAAACAGATATAGTTAGCCTGCCCACACATACAGTTTGCATAATTAACTTATGAATATCGAAATTGTAATGTGATGTCATTCGGCTTAAACAATGGCTTTCTCAAGAATTCTAGGTGGAAATCGACAAAAGCAGTACCCCCTCGCTGAGGCTCATTATTTTTTTTTACAGTGTAATATTAGGCTATTTATAATATAGATATCCAGGTAAGATTCATTTTGAGATATATTGAGTTTGACATACTGTCTTTGGGATGGTGCATATAAAAGACCCCTTGCTGCCAGTCGAAAAGAGTAGCTCATGAAGTGACGACAGAGGGTTTCCTCCTGCAATATATGTGTGGTCCTTAACCATATGTCTGACGCCATATAACCGTAAATAAAATGTGTTGAGTGCGTCGTTAAATAAAACATTTCCTTCCTTCTTTTAAGTGCGGGAAGCCTATTGCTCTGACGTCACCAACTAAACTCAAAGTGGTGGACTATTATTATTATCCGATACAGTAACGGTGTGGTAGCGAAACGCCTCTATGATATGGATAAATGGATTTGGAATGAACTTTGGCTGAATTATTTCAAATTTCGTTTGACAGTTGGAAGAAATAATAAATGTGTACGTACGAACATATTTGAGACAAAATCGATATATAAAAATGCATTGGGTTATGGAGATATTCATAGTCTGATCAAGGAAATATAGATGTATTTTAATTTTAATAATACAAAAATATTTTATTTGCCGGAAAACGTTTGAAATGGCTACAAACGCAGCTTAGTTCCTTTAAAGAGACATACCCTAGTTTCAACCCATGAAAATGCACACTAAGTTTAGTTAGTCTACAAACCTGTAACACATTTGGATAAAGTTACAATTGAGTGAAACGTGAGTCTGTGACTTTGAAATGGTGAAATACCCTCTAAAAATAGACTAAAACTCGACTCCATTACTGTTACTTCTCAGACGCACGTGCGTTTTAAAAATATGAGAAATGCATTTTGTAATATTAAAAACACCAGGATGACCAAACACACTTCGAATGTACGGAAATTGATAATCTAAACAATAAAATCTAAGTAAAGTATGATTTCAGTTATCAAAAACGGTTATAATAGTAAAAAATATGCGTTAATGTTTAAAAACTAGGGTATGTCCCTTTAACGTATTAGGGGCGGGACGTAACCCAGTCGTAAAGCGTTCGCTTGATGTGCGGTCGGTCTTGGATCGAACCCCGTCGGTGGGCCCATTGGGCTAATTCTTGCTCCAGCCAGTGCACGTAAATAAAACATTTCCTTCCTTCCTTCAACGTATTACTTCCACTGCTGGTGACAACACACACAACAATTCCTCACATACAACTTCTCTTAATACTGCTACTACTGCAGTCATTTTATCGATACAGATGGGGGGGTTGGGGGGGGGGGGGGGGGGGGGGGGGGGGGGGGGGGGGGGGGGGGGGGGTGGGGGGGGGGGGGGGGGGACGAAGAAGAAGTACCATTGTTCTTGACGTAGCCAAGAGAAAATATGTAAATGTATCACTAATGAAATTGGCTATTACTCAATTATTTGTCCTGCAGAAATGTAAATGATGAAACAAATATGATTAGAAACCCGAACCTGAAAACACAAATAAGTACGTGCCGGAGGGAGAAAGACTCTTTTTCAGTATATCGGTTTATGTCGCGTCAGTTAATTATTTAATGGTCGCTGTATTATGAATAATATTATGTTACACGATTTACACAATTTCAATTTAACAGCTGGTATGTTCTTATGGTGTAATTGATAGTCTGAAATACGGTAATTGTATATGCTAGTTAAGATTATTATTTCACGGTCAAGTCAAAAGTCGTTTAAATTACATGCGAAAAAGGCAGATAGCAAGCTATTGTATTGTTCGTCTGTTGTTAGTGTAATTTGTGGACACGGTTCAAGGCTCTTGTCCACGGAGAGGTGTTGGCGGGGGTGAGGGTGGGGAGAATATAGTCTGGAGGAATTACCACTTGGGTGGTCACAATTTGGTGCATAGTTGTTCTATGCGGATTCTGACTCGGTAGGGCATCTACATAAAAAATCCATCGGTTGTCATCCGAGCACCTTTGGGGAATAGCAAAATTCAAGATGGGAAATGGAAATGGACATAACTTGCATATTACTTGACACAGAAATATAATTTGTGCATCTAAACCTACAGCTTTATTGACCCAAGAAGATACTGGTGCCATTAATATTTAGATTTGATAAATGGGTCACATAAATAAAAGGTACAAATGGAGAAAGTGTCATTAACTTTCTTATTGTTTGGTACAGAAAGATAATTCTTGTGTTTAACCTAGGGTTTTAGAGACAATGAAAATAATTCCGTTCATGTATACCTGTTCATTTTAATTAACTCAAGATGGCCGCCAAAGAGTAACGAGCTGAGAAAGGCGGAACTGTTAAAAGTAAAAATCACACAAGACTTGTTGGTATAAAGATGATGACCTACATGTAATAATACTTTGACAAACATAAAATGCAACGTAACATTATATAGTCAGCCAGCCATCACAGATAATTATTTAAAAGCATGACATCTCTGTGTTACAATGAAAGTAACTAGCCAGTAACATCACTAGGGTGGTTGCCAGTTTGGATTTTGCTGTTAAAGTGCCAAACAATAATGTAAAAGAAAATGGCCGCCATTTTCATGATTTTGACTGGTAAGATATCTTTATGTGCTGTATCTCCCTCAATAGTCAATGGATTTTCCTGAAATTCGTTTTTAATTGCAGGTTTTCACTACACAGTTCTCGGAAATTTATATTTACAAATATTTATGATTATCTCCTGATATGAGTAATTATGTCTGCGAATTTCGGTAACATGATGTTCAATTAATGTCAGACAAGCATAGAGAGTAGATATGGAGCCGGTTGGTGTTTTGAAATCTACACGAAAGGCAGCTGGTGCATCAGGACATCTGTGTTTATTCTGTGACCAGAGAATGCGAAAAGGCGAGATCTTAAGGACGAGCACACGACAAGGAAAGGAACGTGTTAAACATGTCTTTTATGAACGAAAGAGGCTTGAAGACACCGATTCAATCAAACTATTGGAAAAACTAACTAGTCTGGATGATGAAGAGTGGGCCAGTGAATCAGTGTGGCATAAATCATGTTATGCAACATTTACATCAGAATCAAAGCTTGAAAGGTTGAGACAAAAGTCAGAACAAAGTCAAGGAAGTAGTTCGTCTACTGCAGATGCACGCTGATCAAGGTCATCGTGTATAAAGATGGACTGGAACTTGTGCATGTTTTGTCAAATAACAGGAAGACCTCATCTTCTGAGAACAGTTGAATATGATAAAACATCTCAGAAGATCCTTGAATTAGCTGTGCATGATGTGACGATGCGTGTAAGACTAGCAGAAGTGGTATCAGATCTATGCACCGAGAAAGGTAAATATCACCTTGACTGTTGGGTCAAATTTCAGCGAGATGCAAACAAAGTCAAACGAAGTTGTCAAACTAAGCATCCTCAAGACCACTGCATGGATGAACTATGTTCTGAGATACTACAGGCTTATCACGAGGTTATGTGTATGACATGGCAAATGTTTGGCATTTCTATAGTGAGGAACTGTGTCAAATGAAGAACCAAGATATACCTGCCAGATATGTATCCAGAAGACAGAGTTTCTATGATGATGTGAAAAGAATGATTGGCACTGTTCGCCCACTGAATCCAACAGCACCGCTCCTACTGTACCCCACTCACCTGCCAGATACTGCCATAGCACGCACATTGAATCCAACAGCACCGCTCCTACTGTACCCCACTCACCTGTCAGATACTGCCATAGCACGCACATTGAATCCAACAGCATCGCTCCTACTGTACCCCACTCACCTGTCAGATACTGCCATAGCACGCACATTGGAAAAAAACAGCTTCAATAGAAGACTCTGATGCATCTTCAATGCTGTCTGATGAAATATTACCAACATTGGTACCAGGTGTTACACCTCTCCAGGAGATCGTCCATACAGCTCTTCATTTGCGAGCAGACTTAAATGACACACCAGGGCACGAGTCGGGCTGTTATGGCATTGATGATGAACATTTGTTCTGAGTGATTCCAAATAGCCTACATCTATTCTTGTGTGTGTTGTTTGGGGGTGATAGTGCGCTGGATATGGAGGATTCTGAAGAAGAGGAACATGATATGCAAACGACGATATGCAGTATTGCTCAAGATATTGTATATATTGCATCTAAGAAAGGGAAGTTGACCCCTAAACACGTGGGTCTTGGCTTAGCTCTGCAGCAAGCTACAAGATCAGAAACACTAGTCAACGTGTTTCATGCTGCTGGACACACTATTGGCATAGACACAGTGCGTTGGGTAGACACAACACTTGCAAATCATATTCTACAACGGTATGAGCAGAATGGGTACATATACATTCCTAATGGAATTGTTCCCTATCAGTTTGGTCGTATTGTCATAGCATCGTTTGACAACATTAATGTCCTTGAAGAAACGATAGATGGGAAAAAGACATTCCAGAGCACCCAATGTGTTCTGTGGCAGCGTGGCCCTGCAGCACCACAAGATAACACACCACAGACAATTGAACGAAATAGGACACCAGACTCAAACCTTCTTCAGAAGCTACATTAATTGGACACATACATAGAAGGCTCTGGCAGACGACACACACCTATTCTCCCTGGTAAGACTCAGATGGATCAATGGGGAATAGATGAAATACAAGGACTGAGTCATGGTCTAAATCAGGCAATAAGAAAGCAGAAGTCTAAAACATTTGCACTCCTCTACAAGTCTGTGGTAAATACAGCTGCAAATATCAAAAAAGAAATAAAAGCAGACAGACACCTCATGCAAAGGTTGTTCAAGGCCCTGTAGTTAGGTCGTATGGTAAACATGGAGAAAATCCTGAAGCATGAACTTGCGGGAGTCCCCCTGTCACTAGCAAAAACAGATGGAAGTATGAACTCAAATGCCAAATCTGCTTTGCATGGAATACTTGCAGAAGATGTCAGCACGTGTTCTACAGATATAGAAAATGCTGTCCAGGGTGCATGTGTTCTCATAGATGGGCATGCACTTATTCAGAGATTAGGTA
This sequence comes from Gigantopelta aegis, assembly GCF_016097555.1. NCBI lineage: Eukaryota > Metazoa > Mollusca > Gastropoda > Neomphalida > Peltospiridae > Gigantopelta > Gigantopelta aegis. The sequence continues at coordinate 102,058,023 of NC_054702.1, read as the reverse complement.
AACCAGCTGGTTGTAGGACATTTGCAGACTACGCAGATGTATTTGCCAAAACAGTGTTTAGGCACTTTGATCAAGGTGCTACTAGGTAGATGTGATCTTCGACCGATACATTGGTTCCGGCTCCATCAAGACACAGACCAGAGTCAAGAGAGGCAGAAAAACTAAGAAATCAATCCGTAAGTCGATCACTAGTGGTGAAGTGCCACTTCCACATGTGTGGCCGCAGTTTATTGCTTTGAGTGAAAACAAAGCAGATCTTGCTTCATTTCTATCTGATAACCTGATGGGTAGATCAGAGCAAGTATCCTCAAACTGTGAAGTGGTGGTAGGTGGTGGTTTCAGCTCTACTGAAAAGGTTGTATCTACATCCAGAGGACACGTTTCAACTCTTAGTTGTGACCACGAAGAAGCAGACACAAGGCTCATGTTGCATGGTCTCGAGACCAAATGTGCGGGATATAAGCAGATAGTGGTATATTGCCAAGACACCGATGTTCTACTTCTTCTGGTCCATTTCTTTGGAGACATGAAATGCCGCGTGTGGATGATTGGAGGAACTGCTAGAGATCGACGCATCTATCCAGTTCATGAAATCTCACAGAAGCTACCGCAGCCTGTCAAGAACAACCTACTTGGATTCCACGCGCTGATAGGTTCAGACACAACATCCTCATTCACGGGTTTTGGTAAAAATTCCTGTTGGAAAGTATACAGCGAGCATCCACACCTGTTGGAAGGGGTTGGTCGTGATGGTTCACTACAGTCAGTTGACGAGTTCATCTGTCTTATGTACTCTGCACCTGACCCACATGGTGGCGTAAACATGGCAAGGCATGACATGTTCCGTTAAGAAAGAAGAATATGGGTAATCTTCCACCCACGAAGGATGCCCTCAACTTGCACTATGCCAGAGCTAACTATCAAGCCAAGGTGTGGTTGAACGCTGACAGGCAGAACATTGCATCAACCACTGGGCTACCCCAGACATCTGGAGGGTGGAAACTGGCTGACACAGGAATCGAGGTAGTCTGGACAACCCTCCCTGCGATACCGACTGTGTGTCTTGAATTGGTGGTATGCAGTTGCCAAACAAAGTGCAGATCTGCTGCTTGTAAATGCAGTAAAGCACAACAAATCTGCACACCTGCATGTGGATGTAATGCAGAACAGTGTTGTAATCCTATGGCAAATAGCTGAATCCAAGACTTTCTGGTCACCTCAGCTTGAAGTATCATGTATGAATCTGGACTTTAATGGCAGCCATCTTGGATTTTTATGTTAAACGTGTTGTGTGCAGAATTCTCTTTGCGTTTGACATGTTTATATTGTATTTATATGCAATGAAACAGGCCAAAGCCAATTATATTCATGAATTGCGATGTGTTACTTGTTCTCAGAATTGTTCATCCAAATGCATATAGCGGCCATTTTGAATGTTGATTCATGGCTAAATTAGGCAATTTATCAACTGGCATCCATCTGGACATTGGAGACTATATAGAACACATCTGTGTAGTTAGATTGATTGTAACAAAGAAATGCCATCCAAACATTTTCCAGGCCCTTTTATCAATGTTGGCTGGCTGACTAATATTAGATTGACATTTTATTGACCTTTTAAAAAAAAGAAGCTAATGTAATGTAAGGTCCCGGTTGATGTGTAGTTAAATCGCACTGAGAGAAATAAAGTTGATCGGTGGCACAAGAGCACTGGATCATCTTAAGAACGTCTGATGGTGTGAATTGATTTTCTTGTCAGATAGACACGAGCTGCAGTGAAGTAGTCATCGTTTATCCATCCATATTAACAAGCATTCATATTCGGCGGGCCAGTCTTAATCGCTGCTTTACCAGACTGAAGGCTGCAGGTGAGCCCCTGTTTTAGTTTTCAAAGAGTTGTAAAGATGCGGTAGTGGTTGTAATTAGGCTGTATGGGCGCCCCTTTCTTTCCTGTCTGTGAGACTCAAATTTTGTAATGAACTTCAACCATTTAAACAGCTGGGTCCCTTTCCATGAAGCACTAAGAGTACCTTAAGTCAATAACTATCTTATGCACTTAAGGTGATCTTAGTCTAAGATTGTTTCGTGGAACAGGGCCCTAGTCCAATTGTTGTATTACAGCATGCTACAATGCATGACGTTGCCGCCGTGATGTCTGATCTCGTGTCTGACTACGGATCTACAACTGCTATTCCAACTCCAGGAGTTTGACCTATTTTGCCTTTCCAGTGTTACTCTTTAGACTGACTCATCGATAATGATTGCTCTGTAACTATGGATGGATGAAAGATGGTTACTCCAAATCCCTGCAGCCCCTAACCGTCCAACCAAAAAACCCAAACATAACTCCATTTCTCCATTTTCTGTAGAGTGGGAGAGAAAACGTTTCTGTCCAAGAACTCTTAGTTCAGATAAACAGAAGAAGACTGTCATCAGGCTGATGACGATGAAGTCAATGATGACACTGACACTAAAGCTGACATTTGACGGCCATCGTAGATGCTACCTTGGATTTGTCAACTTTCTCAAGGGTGCTCGGATGGTACCCGGTGGATTATCTATCTAGACCCCATACAGAATCAATATCCGCAGAGAACAACTATACACCAAACTGTGCACACTTCAACGTCAAAATGGTATTTGGCACTTGGACTATTGGAGAAAAGGGCAGAATTATTGAAGAAAACTATTTTACACACGCGGCACTGAAATGAAACAGTCAACCAACAGCGTGAAACGAAACAGCTGTTGTTTTAATGATGTGACAGACAATTGTGTTTTCAAATTTCGTTACTTATAAGTAACACATTTCATTTTTGAATATTATCAACAAAGGCAACCAGTGAGCAATCATAATGCTTTAAATTAATATTTCAGCGAAACTAATTACGTATTTACAAACAAACATAAACAGATGGTAGAGAAATTACAAAATGCTATGAATTATCATTCATCTCGCCGGATATAGGACAGACATAGCCATCCAATACAGTACATTTATTAGTAGTCATTAATGAGGCTACTGCTTGAGATATAACTATGTCAAGTCGCTGCTAATGAGATAACCGCGTGCTGGCTGAATACCGCTATGAAAGCGGGGTCCCAAATCGTATCAGTTCTAGGACTCGGTCTGGTAGAAAAGAGTAGGCGAGGTGGTTGACCGGCATATTAAAGATTCATCATTGGGTTAATTGATCACACATTACAAGTTAAAACGAATGAAATCTTTGGTATTAATTTATAAAATCCCCAAACCTCTCCCACCTTTAATGGTCTTTAGCTTTTACAAGTTTACAATAATGCATGTAGCTTCAATGTTTCTAAAAAGAAAGGCGTGGCAGTTAAACAACAGCTCTATAGTCTGTCCCACAGGGAACGCCTTTTTTTAATACTATGGAACTGACTACAAGTTATTTATTTCGGACCGTATTGTTTTCTAAATTGCACACAATAATAGTTTAGTTTTTTTTTTCTTCTGTTTTTTCTTCTTCTTTTTTTTTTTTGGGGGGGGGGGTTCTTATTTACAAAACACTTTTACTTTTCTTTTTACGTCAGACCAAACTGAAATTATTTACACAAAAAAAGAAACAAAAGAAACAAGAACAAACCTTTTTGTAGAAGGATGGTACGGACTATACCTGGAATGTCTTGTGTGACTAACACCCACAGGTTAGGGGAGGGAAGCAAAAATATATACATTTACTCAACGACCCCTCTGTTACGTTAAACTGAAAACGCATAGTTTTCGATACCCTCCTGTTTTATTTATTTAGTTATATAATTATTCAGAAGAGCCTGGCTATAAAGTGTTTGAAAACTTTGATGAGATGGTCACCAGGGCCCTGTTCCACTAAGCGATTTTAGCGCAACTATCGTCGTAAATTCAATTGCCAGTCAGTTCCACGACGCCGTGACGTAGCTTAATATCGTAGTAAATTACAGTGACCATTTACAATATGTCTCGCACGGTCTTAAACAGAAAGCTGCAAAAATAAAATGGCTCCATTTATTTTTTGTTGACAGAACAAACTGAAAAAAAAGGTTAGGGAAACGAACGACCCAGTAGTGTAGTTATCTCCGGAGTGGGAGAGGGCAGATATTTTAATCGCCTTTCTCTGCTGCCCATTGGTGCATTGGACCACCGAAGGAATAACAAGTAAAACCTTCCAAGGTAGTTTGGGGCAGAATTTAGCTATGTCACATTGGTAAAGCACTCGCCCGAGATGCTTGGGTTATAGGATCGATCCTATCGGTGGACCCATTCACTTATTGATTTTCTTCCCATCCTAACCGGTGTTCCACGACTAGTATATCAAAATCAGTGTTATGTACTGTCCTGTCTATGGGGAAAATACATATAAAAGATCATCTGCTGCTAATGTAAAAATCGGTTTGCATCAAATGATTGACATTCGATGTTCGATGATTGGTAAATCAATGTGCTCTAGTGGAGTCGTTAAACAAAACAAACTTTATCGTAGGCACTTCTAAAAGGGGAGATGCAAAAAAAATGGGTTTTTTTTTTTTTTTTTTTTTTTTTTTTACTTTACTTTCTTTCTTCTATTTTTTGCTTAGGAGATGAAGTAACCAACCATTGACATTTGCTCTGGTGTCCATTTGATTATTCTCAAAACTACAATTTGTGTTTAGCCCACTTATCCATCCATGGGAGGCCAACAGAACTGAACACACCGTATTGAAACGGGTCTCACTGACAGCAATATGATCACATGTTTAAGAAGAAAGCAATTAAAACTGACGCGAACATTTGCTCAGACATGTAATAGTTCTTTCAATCTGCAATCGTGTCGACAGCAGATAGTTATGTGAATTACTTGCAAGACATGCAAGCCGATGCGAATCTTTTATCTTTTATTTTTATCTGAATTATTTTTCAAAAACTCGCAAGCTGCGCGAATACCATGATGGCTGTCGATAGCGCCACGCGGGGGATAAAGTGGGATTATGCTCACTAATTCTACTTGCTGTTTGATTCCTGAAAGACATTTCTGACTCCGTGCTCTGAATGATCACAGATCAATACGTTTCCGTTAGTTTTAAACAGGAGAATTTACTTTAACGATCAGCATTGAATTAAACATGTGGTTTTGTCAAAGTTCACTTAGGGTGGTAGTTTTTATTATTATTTTTAATTTACGAACTCCCATCCATATACTGTCTGGCACGCTCAACACGAGAACAAATGTACCCATGGTAAATGAGGTGTCATGTTTTCACACCACACCACCATTTGTCAGATCCCTAGTTGTTGTCTTGGCTTGATATAGTATGTTTTAAGAAACAGTTCCACATAGAAAATGTTTTATTTCAAAATTCGCCTTTTGAAATAATTCTTTGATGAGTATAATTAGGTCGACATCGGGACCCGTGCTTATAACACGTTTAGTCTAGACTGGAGATAATGAGGTATGTATGAGTTTCATTATGGTGCAAAGTTTGTTTTTTTAAAAAACCCACTAGAGCACCTTGATTTATTAATCTGCTATTGGATCTCAAATCTTTGGTAATTTTGGACATATAGTCTTAGAGAGGAAACCCACTACATTTTTCCATTGGGCTGTTTCTCGTCCCAGCCATTGCACCACGACTGGTATAACAAAGGCCGTGTTATCTATCCTGCATATAAAATATCCTTTGCTACTAATGAAAAAATATAGCGGATTTCCTCAAAATTACCTAATGTTTGACATCCAATAGCCAATGAGTAATAAATCAATGTGCTCTAGTGGAGTCGTTAAACAAAATAAACAAACAAACTTTGGTGCACTGGCTATCACGAGAAATAACCCAAATCGGCCCACCGATAGGGATCGATCCCAGACCGACTGCGCATCAAGCGAGCGCTTTGACAGAGCTACGTCCCGCCCCTCATTATAGTGCATGCAGATACTACATATTGATACTACATAGTGATACTACATGTTGATACTACATGTTGATACTACATGTTGATACTACATGCAGATACTACATAGTGATACTACATAGTGATACTACATAGTGATACTACATGCAGATACTACATATTGATACTACATAGTGATACTACATAGTGATACTACATGCAGATACTACATAGTGATACTACATAGTGATACTACATGCAGATACTACATGCAGATACTACATAGTGA
>NC_054702.1:101954368-102046868 GCF_016097555.1 Gigantopelta aegis | reverse complement strand
CATCACTGGCCGGCTTCATTGTGTCAAGTCGTGAAATACAAATGGCTGAGGGCTTTTCGATAGCATTTTGTTATTCAATTACTATCTAGAAAGCCAGACACCTTTATTGCACCACGGAGGCCATGCCATACCTACTTTACTCATTGGCGTAACTAACATCACTTTTCATTATATTCTAAATTTATGTCGAAGTTCTTGTAATTTTGCGAGAGTATTTCAGACACTACACGCTCTATTATTTGACAACATGTTAGAAACTCAGACATGCTATTTATTACATAACTGAGCCATGTCATACCTACTTTACTCATTGTCGATACTTTTTTTTATTATAAGCCCATGTTACAGTGTGATGTCTGTTATATGGTGACATCTAGGTCCGTGCATATGAACCATTAGTTTAGATTCAAGAGTTTAACGAAGATTCCAGACTTTCACTGCATGCTACGTGTATGAGTTTATTAAGTATGTAGCAAAGAGTTTCACAGAGCCGGGAACTTTATAGAAAGATCAGCTTTATTTATTAAGGATTAAGGTTTGTCTATTCGCCTGCTTGTCTGTCTATATGTTTGTCTGTCTGCCCGTCTGTAGATTTGTCGTTTGTCTAACTATCGCGCTCGCTTGATGCGCAGTCGGTATAGGATCAATCCCTGTCGGTGGGCCCATTGGGTTATTCTAGCCAGTGCATCACGACTAGTATATCAGGGACCGTGGTATGCACTATCCTGTCTGAGGGATGATGCATATAAAAGATCCCTTGCTTCTAATGGAAAAATATAGCGGGTTTTCTCTCTATGACTATATGTCAAAATTACCAAATGTTTGACATCCAGTAGCCGATGATTAATAAATCAATGTACTCTAGTGATGTCGTTAAGCACAAACACATTAACTATCAGCATGTCTATCTGACTGGATGTATGTTTTACTATACTTTCAAATGTACTGTATAACCTCTGTAACAATTTTCACACTTCTAGTTCTTACAAAATAGTGCTTATATACATGTAGTTCCCGCATTCATTTTAAACTAAACGTTTTTAAAATATTCATTCCAAACCATAAATAAGCTACTTCATCTCAGCACGCTACGACAGGATGTCAAACAGTTGCTCCTAACCCCTTGTAGGTTGCACTATACCAATTAATTTCCGGCTGGGTCGAAGTTCGAGGTGTACCGAACTTTTGATAGAGAAGTTAACACCACAAATCCTGTGATTGGTTATAAATGTGAGTGTGTTGGTTGTAAAAAAAATTAGTTTCATCTGGGCTAAAAATGTATGCAATTTTATTTGATGTAGTACCACCGTGTCAAGTAGCCTTGTGCTTGGAACATGTATGGGGTACCTGTAAAAAAAAGTACTAAAATTTTGTGCGAAACTAGGGGTGTTGCAGAAACATCTGGTTATACGAAAATGAGCCATGAAAGGTACCATTTTCTGCAGTTAATACTTTGAGGTAGGGGTTGTAGTACTGATATTTATGGGTCACAGTTTGGTTGATATATTGCATATAGTGTTTTTAAACACAAACGTTAACATGGTCGCCTATGGGATTTGAATTGGTATAGTCCAACCTATAGCACATATTCAGTGCATAATAAAAAAGATTATGATTTTTGTGATTTAATTAAATTAAACTACACTATTTGATTAATTAGCCGTCACTCGGCCATGCAAGTTCACAATGACCTTGACCTTGACAATAATTACTGTACATAGCTCTGAATGGAGTTTGAACAAAAATTAGCACTGAGGAAAAGTTGGTTTTGGCCTATAATTCATACTATACAGATTTGAATGTTCTTATTTACATGGGTTTGACTTGCCATATACAACTGCTCTTAAATATGTTAATATATCTAGGCAGTCTGAACTTAGATTTTAATAGCAATTTATTTTTATATTAAAAATAACATGTGCCAATATTGGGATAATGTCTTTAACTTCTATAAACATAGTTATGTTTCATGTGTGTACTTCTGATAGCTTAACTTTTAAAGACCTTGATTTTTATTGTCCTTTTGGCATATTTATAGGGTGCTAAGTCATATTTTAGACACATTTGTAGTTTTAGGGGAAACATTTTTTTACTTTGAAGAATTATTTTACCAAAACCATAATTAAATTTTTTGTCACTATTGTGCCTTCTGTTCTCATTTATACATAACAATAAGCTTGTTAAACATATCTTTAGGTCTCCAGATCAAATCTTTTTTTAAAATAATCACTTAGTTTGCTCCCATGAAGTGTATTTTAAGTGTATACTAGATTTGGAACCAATTTTTCCAGATTTGATTATCTACCTTGGTGTAATTTGATGATTTATTTTATTGTTAATGCTGTATTATCCAATGTTAATAGCTAAATGATATGCTGGATTACAGATTGTAGGAATACATCCAATATACATATTGTATTGATCTGGATTAGAAAATAATGCAATAAAATAGATGTTCGGGTAATTATGTCACTTAAAAACAGGTTTTTTTAGTAATGAATCAAAAATAAATATGCGAAAGCTGCATGATAATTCCAGATATCACAAATTTTTAAAACCTCCAACTACAGTAGGGTATACATAAAATATAGTCAGGAATATTGGTGGCTGCCAATGGTTTTGATGGTCCAATTTGAAAATCTGCATAGCTGATGGATTTGAAATTCCCGCACATGGTAACTTGAAGATGCCCACACTCAGCATACAGGATTTTCTTCCAACAGTGATGTGCAGGACATTAAGTCATTACTTCATACAGATGCAGTCATGTTGGTTTTCCCTTCCTCAGACATTGTATTTTTTTAATACTGATATTTCTTTGATGTGCCTATTGAGGTCTTCATAATCTAGGGGTCAGTCAAGTACATGTGTTTCAATGGAATAAGTTTAAGGAGTTGAGGTACTCTGAATAGCCATGCTGTCTCTACATATATAGCTGAGCACACACACACATCTGACAATAAATATCTTCAGGAGTATTATTTTAAAAAAAATTATTTGTTCAAATATGACATATTGCATTTGTACAAAACTGTACAAAATACATGTGTTTTGTGAGGTGTACATTAAATTAGGTTGCACTGTAGAAACAACAGTTTCAGTGAGGTTGTCAGTTTATGTCAGAAGACACCAGATCCTGGTTGTCATAAAAACACATGATTCACCACCTTTTGAAACATGTATGTTATCAGTATAGGTTGCACTATACCAATTAATTTCCGGCTGGGTCGAAGTTCGAGGTGTACCGAACTTTTGATAGAGAAGTTAACACCACAAATCCTGTGATTGGTTATAAATGTGAGTGTGTTGGTTGTAAAAAAAATTAGTTTCATCTGGGCTAAAAATGTATGCAATTTTATTTGATGTAGTACCACCGTGTCAAGTAGCCTTGTGCTTGGAACATGTATGGGGTACCTGTAAAAAAAAGTACTAAAATTTTGTGCGAAACTAGGGGTGTTGCAGAAACATCTGGTTATACCGAAAATGAGCCATGAAAGGTACCATTTTCTGCAGTTAATACTTTGAGGTAGGGGTTGTAGTACTGATATTTATGGGTCACAGTTTGGTTGATATATTGCATATAGTGTTTTTAAACACAAACGTTAACATGGTCGCCTATGGGATTTGAATTGGTATAGTCCAACCTGTAGGCCTACAGCGGTGTGCATTCGACGCCGCACCAAATGTATTCATCTTACAAGGACGCGTGCCCATGGTGGATAAAAAGCGCAATGCAAGCAAACATCGCTGATGACAGTTTTATCACGCACGCGTTCGCGCAGTCTGCCAATATGCAATGACGTGTCATTCACAGATTTAATCAAGACAAGCTAAATTGTGCCGACCCCGAAGGTCAGAAATGTCCGACTCGATAATTGCGCAGACATGTAACCAAATTTCAGATCTGTCTGTTGCGGGTCGGGCGGCTGTCGAACTTGACGCAGGTCGCCAACACAATCAGACGTGTACTGTTGTGTTCGAAACATAGATAAAAAGAGATGTGTTTCTTATCATCACTCAGGACATTAGTATTCTTAACTAGGATCAATCCCCGTCGGTTGGCCCATTGGGCTACTTCTCGTTAAAGCTAGTGGTGTATCAAAGGACGTGACATGTGCTACCCTGTCTTTTGGATGCGCATACAAAAAAACCTTCGTACTGATGGAAAAAGTGTAGCGGGGTTCCTATCTAAGACTATATATCAAAATTGCGAAATATTTGACATCCAACAGGCGATGATTAATAAATCAATGTGCTCTAGTGGTGTCGCTAAACAAAAGAAACTTTAATACTGTAGTATTCTTAAAGGCGATGCACCTCAGTTTTTATAGCAAAACACTAGAACATTGTATGTTTTTATATAAAAGGAAATCTTGCGTCAACTTCTAATCATGACATATCCGTACAGTACGTATTACCATTGTAAGGCAATGATTCAAGGCTCACTAACGTTTGATTTGGTGGTAATAAACTTTTCTTTTTGGGTATTCCGAAAAAACATTTGCAATATTGTTAGGCTTGTAGTGCGCTGGCATATCTCCAGTTGTGCATTTTCTAATAGTGGTTTGATTTAGTTAAACGTAAAATTTCACAAATCGTACGTTTTGCTAAAAAAAAATATATATATATATATTTTACAAATTCAGAATGTTATTGATGGTCCTGAAGTTTGTAATAGTTCAAAACGCAACATACATAAACGCTACGTGTCTCTAGAATCAGGGTCAATCAAGTTAACGCTACTGGTTGGCCGCATACTAATAGAATGTTAGAGAACCGACGCTAAAGTAGTGTCGGAAATAGAATAAAACTTATTTTCGTCGATTATTTCTTTCATATTAAACTAACAGGTAAATATTTTATAAATATCTATTTAATGATACTCTACTTAATTTAGCAAATCACCTTTTTACCGACATCTTTCTTTTAATTTCAAGAGTACACACCACCTTGTACATCAATGAGAGCCCAAACAAGTAAATGCTAAATTAGGTAGAGTACCATTAAATAGATATTTACAAAATACTTACTTGTCAGTTTAATATGAAAGACATAATCGACGAAAATCAGTTTTATTCTATTCCCGACACTACTATAGTTCCAATGTGCTGTAGTATCTCTGTGCCTCGCGATGCCAACTGACCTATTACCCAGGCAAACCATGACACCATGACTGATGTAAGAAAAGCCAATGTGCTGTAGTATCTCTGTGCCTCGCGATGCCAACTGACCTATTACCCAGGCAAACCATGACACCATGACTGATGTAAGAAAAGCCAATGTGCTGTAGTATCTCTGTGCCTCGCGATGCCAACTGACCTATTACCCAGGCAAACCATGACACCATGACTGATGTAAGAAAAGCCAATGTGCTGTAGTATCTCTGTGCCTCGCGATGCCAACTGACCTATCACCCAGGCAAACCATGACACCATGACTGATGTAAGAAAAGCCAATGTGCTGTAGTATCTCTGTGCCTCGCGATGCCAACTGACCTATCACCCAGGCAAACCATGACACCATGACTGATGTAAGAAAAGCCAATGTGCTGTAGTATATCTGTGCCTCGCGATGCCAACTGAGCTATCACCCAGGCAAACCATGACACCATGACTGATGTAAGAAAAGCCAATGTGCTGTAGTATCTCTGTGCCTCGCGATGCCAACTGACCTATTACCCAGGCAAACCATGACACCAAGACTGATGTAAGAAAAGCCATAGTGCTGTGTACGCTATTTTCTTTTAGGTCAGTGTATATAATACAATTTATAACAGAAACGAAACAATATAAATGGCGGGTATGGGTGATACGTTTGACATTGATACCTATGAATATCTGTTTCTGTATCTATTTTAATTATATTATGATTACAACAACGGCTGGGGAATGCAGTTTGATTAAATTATCTTAGATAATGAGTATATAGAGAATCAACTATGACAAAGTATTATACCCATTATCAGAGGCGGTAGTTATAATTTTATTATATATTAATTGTAAAAGTTTTTACGATCCCCCACCAAACCTCCCCCAAAGTTCCCTTTGGCATTCCACCTCATGTCACTGGGGCCCCCTAAATGGATTTTCTGGATCCGCCACTGATTATTTTGCTGATGAAAGGTAATTAATATTATTTCCCAAAAAGGTTCTGTTACACGTAACTTCGACATCATTTATTTTAGTTAAATATTACATATTTCATTATGAAGTGACGTTGTATGCTTACTAAATTATCTAACAGTAGGCGACCCTATTCTGGGTTTGCAGTTTGCAGGCATGAATCAATCATGAGGTTTCAAAATGTTCAGTATCGGTTATGTCCTCCTCGTGCTGCAATCACAGCTGCACAACGGTGACGCATGGAGACAACAAGATTTTGAATGGTACGTTGGGGGATGCTTTGCCATTCATTCTGTAACTCCAAGTACAGTTCCTGTAGTGTTTGCGGCAGAGGGTTCCTTTGGCGAACTCTGCCATCCATGACGTCCCAGAGGTATCCAGTTGGGAATAAATCTGGCAATCTTGCTGGCCATGGCAGGACACGAACGTTGTTTTGCTGTAGAAAGTTTTGGCAGACACTGAAATGAGTGGCCTGGCATTGTCATTCTGAAAGATACTACGAGTGACGTTAATCCGTGGAACAACGTGATGTTGCAGTATCTCGTCCCGGTAGAGCTGGCCATTGAGCGCTCTATTAACTCGCACCAAAGCAGTACGACCATCATGGTGAATCCCTGCCCACACCATGGCACTACCACCACCGAAACGATCGTGTTGTAGAATACAATTGGTAGCGTAACGTTCATTATGACGTCGATAGATTCTGGAATGTCCATCTGCCCTGAAGAACATGAAACGAGATTCATCGGGAAAGAGAACTGTCCTCCACTGTGCACGTCTCCATCGAAAATGTTGTTGACACCACCGAAGTCGTTCAGCGAGATGACTTGCCGTGAGAACGTTGCGTCGCACAGGTCTCCTTACTCGAAGACCAGCTTGACGTAGACGAATGATAACTGTTTGGGGGAAATTCTTCTTAGTCCAGGAATTTGGCTAGCTGTGGAGGTCGCTGTCCTAAATCTATCTCGAAGGTGTATCAACCGGATGTATCAGTCTTGGGCTGGGGTGGTCAATCTCGGTCGGCCTGACCTTGGTCTATCACGAGTGCTTCCTGTATTGTTGCAACGCACCCTAAGTAAGTTTATAGTGGGCTCTGCAAACCCCCATATGTCGGGCAACATTACTCTGGTTCGCTCCTATTTGAAGGCGTCCAATAGCGTTATGGCGTTGTTCTTCTGTAACTTTCGGCATTGTAACGTCAATCTCTGTGGAAAAGTTGTGAATCGATGGCATTTGCCGATGGTGTCCTTTATACCCCTATGTAACGATGTCACAGCGTGTAAATTGTGACAGCATTTGGCTATACGTGCCACGTGCAGCGTGTGATTTGTCAATTTAACGTAAAGTTGTAATAAAGGCTGCGTTTTGGCATCAAGGTCCAACTGGTAGTGATGTTATTGCAGGGTTTTAATAGTTTATTGTGTGGTTCATGAGGTTTTACGTTCATATTGTTCATACATATATTCAAGTAGTTGATGGTGTAACAGAACGTTTTTGGGAGAGTATATATAAACATGTTATAAGTTGGTTTTGATTTTGTTGTCGTTTTCTCTTTCTATTTCCTTAATGAATAATCCTAGATTATGTTATGATATGTTTAAGGTTAAATTAAACTGACACAAGAAGCCAACTTGAAAGTATTCTGGAACAAATCAGTATTAATCAACACGAACTTGGTACACTTTGTCACGTAGTACATACGTTTGTTTAACGAACTTTCCGGAGATAATTTACATCTGTACGGAAGAGAATGAACTTTACAGAAAAATAGCCCTTTTGTGTGTGTGTGTGTGTGTGTGTGTGTGTGTGTGTGTGTGTGTGAAAGAGTACATCACCTATACTCAAAGGTCATTACTGCGAAGAGGTATAGCTTTTCTTAATCACACTACTGATACCTTATTAGATGTACGAAATGCGTAATACGTCTCTGCCACTGCCAAGAGCTAGATTGGTAGTCTGATGATAAATGGAAGTAACTGTTAGAGACATCAGATGTGTGAAAAGGAAGTCTTATAGTTATGGTGTCTTAGGCTCAAAATACATCGAAACTGGGTCTCGGTCTGTCGAGTATGATTCCAGGTTTTTTTTTAAAAACGTACTTAATCAAACTTGACTTGGCGAGCGCTACAGATCCGGCAACAGACGACATAGAACACGTGCTATATTACCACACACTGCTAGACTGGTAGCTGCATAATGTTCAAACCAGAGTGTTTCATTTTTCTTAATAAATAACAGGAATTTAAGATACAAATAATCAATGCGGAATGCTCATAATTATTGTTTGTGTTTATAGATAAAAATAAGAACGCAGTTATTATATATTAACAGCACGTAACATTTATAGACCCAGACGTAAAAATACACCATGTTGATTTTTTTACACTTGAAAAGACTCCAAAATCCAGTATCGATGTGTTTGGGGCCTTAATGAGTGCACTTTTAAAAGTAAAGCTACATGCATACTTTACCGCTGATAGGTTGAGTAGTCGCCGGACTTCAGCCTGATTATCTGCATACGTAAGACAAGTTTCTTATGCTCGACGTCGAGCAGACGAGAGTATCCCATAAATATGCACATGCATTTTTGGCGTTTGACAATTCATAATTGGCGTGTGACCATGCCGGCGAACGTCCGGCGACAGTGCGGGAATCTAAATTTCAGTTCTGAATGCAGGTCTGCGAGTAAACTATGAATTAACCTTAATACCCCGTTCTCAATTGAACGATTTTCTACGCGAATTCCGTGCGACTACGAAATCGTACAGAGTGTACGGGAGTCGCACGGCAGTATGTTGGTGATTCGCACAAGTTGTAGGGGTGTCGTGTATAATTCGGACGGGTCGCATGCCGATGCGATTTTTTTCTAAATGTTAAAAATTTCCATACGGCTGTCGCACGGTCCGCATGGTTCGCATTGGTCGCATAGGAGTTGCACAGCAGTCGCACGACAGTATGATAGGTCGCATGGGAGTCTGAAGGGAGCCGAGTCGTGCGACTCCCAGCGGACCCCCTGCGACACCCGTGCGACATTCATCAGACTGCCGTGCAACCTGTACGAATCTCATGCGAGAGTATGCGAGCCCGGTGCAGAAAGGCAGTCACACGGCAGTTGCACAAGTGAGACTGCGCGGGGAAAAAACTAGGTAATTCGTACAGGAATCGCACGGCTGTACGATTTTTTAGTCGCACCGCAGTTGTACAAAAAATCGTTCAAGTAAGAACTGGGCTAAGAAAGACAACTCTTCAAAGAGGCTGACCCAGTGCCAATCTAATTAAAATTAGCTCCACTATTGCATGTGGATCTAACACCAGCCAGTTGGAGCTCATGTCCACCAATCAAAACCTTACTTGCAGAAACCTGCCAGTGATTTAAAAATAATTTGAAAACATTCCGAATTATCCTGAGGGTATACGATATGTTTCATGTGAATTACGAATGCCTTATTTAGACTAGTAGAACTAATTTTAATCGGATTACTAACAACACTGCGTAGTCCCCAATGTCCAGGTAACATTTCGTCTGTAAATAATAATTTAAATATTGACCAATCACACTTCTCCTTTTATAACGTTATTTGGGAGCATACAAATTCTACAAATATAGGGCGAGTCTATTTTAGTGGCCGCAGTACAGCGAACCATACCAATACGTACGGGGTGGGTTATCAGTCTTCAATTTTACATTAAAAATTATTTATTTATTTATTAAAAAAACCCCAACTAAATCAGTCTTGAGTTTTACATTACAAATTATTTATTTTATAAAATAAAACATGTTTTAAGGCATTCGTAATTCACACGAAACATGTCGTATACCCTCAGGATAATTCGGAATGTTTTCAAATTATTTTTAAATCACTGGCAGGATTCTGCAAGTACGGTTTTGATTGGTGGACTTGAGTTCCAACTGGCTGGTGTTAGATCCACATGTAATAGTGGAGCTAATTTTAATTAGATTGACCCAGTGCAGGGTGCGATTTTCAGCGAAAGTGAGGGTTGCTAATAAAATCATTAATCAAATCGCTTAAATGAAGCGACTCTCCCTGCCCACCTTTCTTGCAGTTAGATTATATATGTAATGCAGCACATTTTGGAGGGGGGGGGGGGGGGGAGTATTGTGTAAATACTCTATTTATATCAGTTGTATTAGAAAAGGTTGCTATCGTTGGCACATGGAAATGATTTGTCACCTTGGAACCTGATTTGTAGTGAGTCCAATGATAGATCAGAAATTAATTATTTCCCTTTAGTGCATATAGAGAATATCTTGCTACTAACCAGAAGGAGTAGTCTGTATAACGGAAACAGGTTTCTTCTCTTGCAAGTATGTAATAGCCGCTTGTTGAGCAATGCGATGAAGTGTTAAGGCTCATATAGACTGGATGCGGCGCGTGCGTGCGGTCCGACTGTTGCGTCTGCGGCTTGCGGTTTGGGCCTATACACCACATACAATTATTTTATTGCGTCTGACCGTATGCGTTTTGCAGATGCACGCATCCAGTCGAGAAGCTCTCATTGAAACCAATATATTCCGGTGCCTTTTTACCCGCACCGCACGCACGCGCTGCATCTACTTTATATAAGCCTTTAAACTAACAGTCCTTCCATTTCTTCCCCATTGCCATCATTTCTGAAAGAACCCCAAACAAAACGTGACCCTGTCAGTTCTCCCCTGTTGATCAATACTGCCACGGAGTCCCTGCCATGGATACCACTGCTGGAAGTCGTGCTGAATGTATCGCTGTCCTCGACATCTTAAATTAACAGATTAAATCTGTCCCATTATAATGATTAATAAGTTCATGCATGGTCAGAGAGTTTAAGGCCAATCTCTTTAATATAGTCCTGATGTTTGATATTGTCAGACCATTACATTAGGCATGGACTGCTCGGTCGTCGAAATGAAATTGCCTGTCTTCGCCTGATTTGCTTTGGTCAAATGGGGCTATACTTCACGACACGACAAACAGCGCACACGTTTATTGCACTAGCAGTTTACATCTGAATGTAAAGGCAACAAGGTGAAAGGGTTTTGAAAACGAAAGAAAAAGTTGTAGTTGTATACAAATGTGAAAACATTTACAACAATTTACAACAACTATTGATATGTTTAGCGTTATTTATGTAAAATACGATTGGTATTATATCTACTAACTGTTTTATATATACTCTTCAAAATAGGGGAACCTGAAATATTAATGTTAATATCAACTATTAGACCGAACATACGTTTTGACCACAGACATCCTAGTAAAGAACGTTAAGGTCCGTTTATCAACACACTGAAACACATTCCATAGTTTGCACGTGTATCACGCAGTTGCCCCGTACACGTGCGTTTGGTGTCATTTTCGATTTTGACAATTTCCAGGAAGGTCTATTAATCACTGTGGAACATTATTTCTATCAATCGTTTTTCATTATGTTGATCATACAGTTGTTATAGTTTTGTTTTTAGTCCTTTTTATTGTTTGAATTTGCGATTTAATGATAAAAAAACGTAAACTTTCAAATTTCACTTCTGACCCCAATCAAGGGGTCCAACCTAAACCGTATACCACTACGAAAATGGCGGATAAACCTCGCTTCGATACACGACGGTGAGTACATTTTGTCTTACAGCTGCTTGCTGACTGCCTTTCTGATTAAAATAATATTACGATATGGCTCTAGAATGAATACTCTGTCCATTTGTTTACGTAATTCTCGATTTTGTTCAACAACAAAAAAAGCTATTGAAGAAAAACCTCGTTGTTTTGACGGTCAAAACAAACATGATCAAAATATTTGGTGTTATTTTAATGAAACAAGTTATATTTATATACTTTGAAAGTGTCATGATGAAAGCTTGTACACCCTGGGAGCTAAATTATGCAAATATGTTTTGGAAAGTCATTTTATAATTGTTCATTCAAGACATTTCTTATAGTTTAGGCACATCTTCGTCTGCTCACCCTGGTTTAAGCCAAGATTTCGTTTACTACAAAAAATTATATTTGAATTTGTACCCCTAAAATATCGTGATTATATTTTTCAACTTAAGGTGTGGGTTGTTTTTCAGTAATGGGGAGATACAAAAAGAGGCCAGTTAAGTTAAGCCTTTACCAATAACGAAAGAGGAAAGTTGTTTCCCGGCTTGACACCTAGACGATCCAGTTCTGGCAAAAGGCTGTGTAATCGTCGTACCTCAGACTTTATAAATTGCACAAATAAATGTTTCCTCAATCCATTTAAGAAAGCATCTTCCATATCAACACCTATAGATGTAAATCCTACATCCATCCAGGAATTTCCAACAGCAGAGATCATCACAGAAGAAAAGAGAAAAGCGATTTAGGAAGAGGTTCTCATTCGCATCTAAGAGTGTAAATGACAGTGATGATAATCATACATTTCAAGTGTTAGATGAACTGTCCCTTGACGCAGACATGTATACTGATGATATAACAGAAACAATGTCACTCTTCAGAAGCAGTGTTCAAAATGGCTTTTTTTCCCCACAAAAACCCCCAAAACCAAACATTTCCTATGTATTATTTAAAGATACGCTAAAATGGCACTGTCACGATAATTCATCCTGCATAAGGTATTTTGACGCCAACGAGGTCAGTTTATCAGATTCATGAGAGGATTTTCTCACCGGGATATATCCAGGACCACCTCCAGGAGTTCAACCTGCACGTGCCAACTACAAGGTGGATGAAGGAAAGATACTTCCTTCATTATGACTTGGAATCAAGGACAAATGCTCATGTATTCAGATGTTACATGCAATTAAATTGTACACATAAACTAAGTTTCAACTATTCAAATGCGTTCTTATTTCTAAAAAAACACGCTAAAAAACCACCCAAGTATTGTTCGAGACCTGTGAATGCTTATATATAATTGGTTTATGATTTGATTACATGTACATTTATATTCAAAGGCAGCCTGGATAGTCTATTTATCCTGAAACTGCTCGTGTTACGTCACTGGCACTATGTGATACCACTGGCAGCAGTAGTGAAACATTTAGGTTATCACACTCCAGATGACAAACATCTCAGAGGCTTTAGATCGGATAAAAACGAATTGTGATGCAGTATTTTTAAAGTGACGTCACAATTGTAATTCCTAAATTTCTCTGTTCAGCTTGAAAAAATTAAAAACAAAATTTAGTAGAATGGCAACAGAAATGTAATGCAAATCCCCTCATTTATGACATAAGTTTCTCAGTTCGTGAAGGTTGACCATCTTACTTATGTCACTCACGTTAGTTAATTTTCAAAACGTCACCTAAGACCATGTCTTAACTAACGAGAGTGAAATAAATACAATAATCAACCGTCACTCGTTGTGGAACTTTCATGTACACAATACAACTTACGTCATATTGTCATTAAATTTTGTCTAAACACTTCTGAAAACCCCCAGATGTAGGTCAAGGATCAGTCGAGATACACGGCATGCATCCATATACTAGGATTGCTGTTTTAGGTGTCCAGTGGGGGACTAACAACAAACTAATACTACATTGCATTACAATGTCGATTTATTAAACAATATATAAAAACTAGATCATTCATTCCAATGAATCTGGAAACGCGGTGTCTTTGGAGATGACTCCCTAGTTAACAACACTCGTCCACAGTCAGTGCACTGGTGCCCGCCTGGTCTGCCGTGATGGGCAACCACATGTCTGCGGACGGCAGACCTTCCAGAGTATAGTTGGCCGCAGTCTTCACAAACTGTTCTGAAAAACTAAATTTGGAACATACGATTAGGTGTCCTAAACACGGGGAATATGCCTAAACTATAAGAAAATGTTTGGATGGATAATTATATAATGACTTTCCAAAACGTATTTGTTTAATTTGGCTTCCAGGGTATACAAACTTTCATCAAGACACTTTTTAAGTGTATACATATAACTCGTTTCCTTAAAATAACACCAAAAACTTTGATCATGTTTGTTTTGACCTTCAAAATAATGAGGTTTTTCTTCAATAGCTTTTTTGTGGTTGAACAAAATCGGGAATTAAGTAAACAAATGGATAGAATATTCATTCTAGAGCCGTATCGCAATATTATTTTAATCAGAAAGGCATCCAGCATGTAGCTGTAAGACAAAATGTACTCACCGTCGTGTAGTGAAGTGAGCTTTATCCGCCATTTTGGTAGTGGTATACGAAGTTCAAGCATGTGTTATACGGTTTAGGTTGGACCCCTTGCCAATCGTCGTTCAAGATCTTTGGTGGTCATAAAACCTACTGTAATACTGAACTATCGATTGTAATGTTTGCCCAATTAATTCACTATTATCATATAACCATTCCCCACAGCTAATATACCTTACAATTTTGGCAATTGTATATTCTTATTAGAGTTCCCCTACTTTTTTTAAGAGTATATATTTAAAGTTACGTAGTATAGTGATCATAATATAAAAATAACTTTGAAAAGTAAATCTATAACAGTTATATTAATATTATATATATACACTGATTGAAAGAAATAAGGGAATGCATTGTATTTGTAACAAAAGTTTAATTAACTATTAGTCTGCATGACAAAACGTATCTATGCACAATGCAGAGTCGAATGGGAATTTGGCAAAATAGTGGTTGATTCTATGAATCTCTATCTACTGCCTCGTCTCTAGGAGGACAGCCACTCTCAAGGAGATTCTTTACTTGAGATCCCATCCCTCTTGCAACCCTCCAAAAAGGACTGCCACTCCCAGAATAGTTTACTAAATCAAAACTAGCACTGGGAGTAGTTATGCTTATAAAACACAGAGACGTAATGTGGGACTAAGTATTAGTACTGTGGGACTGGATGCTAGTAACAAGGTTAACTTCATGATACTGTGGATGAGAGTCATTATTTTCTGTTACTATTTATGTGTGTAGACATACAGTGTGTGTGGCATTACCTTGATTTTAACTGTAGGAAGTGTAACCTTGACCTAATAAATCAATAACTAGATATGCCCTAGCCATATTTTATTACGGCGACAAGAGCAAGACAAGTAGAATGTTTTATTATATAATCAATCATGTGAAACTGTTGAGTGTTCCCTGACTCGTGAATTATGATTGTGGATTCCTGCAAGTCTCGAGTGTTTCTGAAGACATTTGGCACTGGCCTCGGTGTGAACGACTGACCCGTGGGACGGATGAAGAACTACAAGTGCTAGCCAATACGTTCAGTTGTCTTAGATTTGCAATTATGGAACTAAGCTAAAGGTGCGTTCTCACTGTGTGACATGCAATAACCATTTGTATTCAGCAATCACACAAGGTGTGTGGAAAAATAGTTTGCCATCATACATTGGTGTATTACTAATTACTACGTTATTGTTATTAATTGACCACAACCTTTTACGTTTGTGTAGGAAAGGTCTTAAATAGAAACCATGGGCTCTAGTTCTTCCCCCACTCCCCCCCCCCCCCCCCCCCCCCCGGCCATGGAATCATGGACTGGCTATGCCAGTATCTGAATCCATGGTTGGCATGCCTGAACCGTAAGGATGTGGGCACGTTAAAATAGTTCCTTCCTTCCTTCCTTCCTTCCTTCCACTACTAATCATTTGTCCCACTTCCGAAGCGGGATGTAGCCCAGTGGTAAAGCGCTCGTTGATACGCGGTCGGTCTCGGATCGATCCCCGTTGGTAGGCCAGTGCACCACGACTGATATATCAAAGGCCATGATATTTGCAGTCCTGTCTGTGGGATGGTGCATATAAACGACCCCTTGTTACTATTGAACAAACGTAGCGTGTTTCCTCTCTAAGACCATTTGTCAAAATTACCAACTGTTTGACATCCAATAGCCGATGATTAACAAATCTAGCACGTAGTATCGTTAAACAAAACCAACTTTAACATTTTATCCCACTCTTAGTTTGTTAGAAGCCGATATTAAACGCTTGAGAACGGATCCCCTTGTTTTACATTTTGCGCAGTCCCTGCCTCGAATCCTTCATCAATGTAACTAAAGCACGTTTTAACCTCTTGGATTTCTTAAAACGTATAAGTGTTTCAGCTAAATTATTTAAAACATTGTCGTACACTCCACATGGATATAAAGAGAATAACACATGAGTGACCGTTAGATACCATTTATCTCACAACGAGTTGTTTTAAAATGTATCTAACGAGCGAAAGAGTTGTGAGATAAATGGTACCAAACGGACACGAATGTAACATTATATGTCTTACACCAAAAACCAGGTTTTAAGCAAATTTTAACATCTTTTTCGACTAAAAGTTATTTACAGCCGTTGCACTTATAGTTAACTTACGCGTCATGGACAAATGATTGTCACGTTAATTATACGTTACAGTGTACTCGATTTAGATTTTTCATTGGATGTATGGCATTGGTGACCTAGGAGCAGCCAGTCATATGTCTTGAAATTGTTAACACACGTACACGTGTAAACAAGTATGTGTTATCAAAAATAACGAATGATTTTCTCACCAACGGGTGTGTAAGAAAATAAATTAAACATTAGATTTGTTGGAGTTTAACATGTTAACATATTTAAGAGGTTATGATGGACAGTGTCAGAAAATGCAGCAACATTTTAAAAATGTTTAAATTATTTATGGTTTAATTATTCTTACCACTGGGGTAGCCGGGGATGGAGGCGTGAGCATGACCCCAATCACTGTGTGTGGTTCCCCCCCCCCCCCTCCCATAACACAACTCATAGACAGTGTGGGTTCCACCCCACCTCCAAATATAAAATCCTGCCTAAGCCAATGATTCTCATAGCGCATGTTGACAGTTAGCCACAAATCGTTCCTACAAGACACACTGTGTGCGTGCACATAACTTCACCCAGTGGAATAGTGGTAATATTGAAGCACATCCTCCTTCGGCTGAGAAACGATACAGCATACTGCATTAGATGAGATCAATCTGACCATCTTTCTCAGTCCAATGTGTCTTTAACATAGTTTGTGTTTTATAATAAACAGTTCGACAGGTTTCGTTGGAATCCGCGTTATTCTAATATTACGAGACACAACCATTATATATAGAGAGCATATAAATATTTAAAAATGCATGGAAAGTGACAATTTTCTTGTCAGAATAATGTTAAATGTTTTGAGGGGTTTTGTTGTTTTTTTAGACAGTTTATTTTATTATATTTGTTTTTATTATTTAAAACAATAAATGCAGTAGGGTGGTCAAGTGAATTTAGTCACGGAACAATATTCATGTGTTAATTGAGAGGTAGGGTGTGTGTATGTGTGTGTGTTGGGGGATGCGGGTGGGGTCTTCTCTCCGTGTGTTTTTTTGTTTTGATGTTGTTTTGTTGTATGTGGTTATTATTATGATTATGATTATGATTATTGTGATTATGATTATGATTATGATTATGATTATGATTATTATTATTATTACAGAACACCCCAGGATCTATTCGAAGCACGTTTATTGATAGATTTTTTAATATATTTTTTTATTTAATATTTTAAATTTCTAACTATTTTTAATAAACAAAAGGCACATAGAATGGTATTGTGTTTTATCTTTTTAACGCAAAAATACTCCTTAATATCGTACTATTGGAACGAACTAAACGGACAAAGCTTACCTTCTGATTCCAGACTTACTGTATCATACTAACTAACTATTATGCACATGGTTTGAAATAAGCAGCTGTAATAACGATCATGTAACACACGTCATACTGCTTTTACCGTCAGTTTTTTCCGTTTTTACGCACATCTGTGTTCTTGCAATAAACAAATTATCAAAATTACTTACAGTAGACTACACATAATTTCTTTATAATTACCTTTTTATTTCAATGAATCTCATTATGGCGAGGTTTTCTATCGTTTTGGTTTTTTTGATACACACTTTGAGATAACTTCATGGCCTTGTATAAACTTGCTCCAGTTTTGGTTATACAGAGAAATAACTCCCATCCCAGATTCTTGCTTGGTTTGAACGTTCGTATCTGAATTAATATAAATAGAGAATACTAAATGAGTAGTCTACAGATATATACCATATATCTTACAACGTATCTAACGAGCGAGTTGTAAGATGAATGTTATCTAACAGGTACAAGTGTAGCAATTATTTCTAACATATCCTCAAAAAAACAACCCAGATTCAAAACGAAATTGAAACATGATTTGAAACAAAACCTTGTGTACGGCGCTCGCAAGGTTGATATACATATATACATATTCTAGCCAGTGTACCACGACTGGTATATCAAATACAGTGGTGTGTGCTATTCTGTCTGTGCGTGGGATGGTGCATATAAAAGATCACTTGCTGCTAATGGGAAAATGTAGCGGGTTTCCTCTCTAAGACTATATGTAAAAATTACAACATGTGTGACATCCAATAGCCGATGATTAATAAATCAATATGCTCTAGTGATGTTGGGGTATGGTGCATATAAAACGTCCATTATTTCTTATCAAAATTGCTTATCGGAAACAGTGGCCCATGTGGCGGTAGCGAGTTTCTTTCTCACTGTCATAATGCTCCTTAACCGTTTATAAACGTATATCAAATGCGTTGAGTGTGTCGTTAAATAAACATTTCTCTCGTATGTATGTGTAGTCTATATGCATTTCTAGTCGATTAGTTTATAGGTTGTTAGGTTGTTTGATAGTGAATGATATGGAAATAAATTGTTTTTGGTGTTAAAGAGTTCATGCATACATTAAAGTAATACTCCTGATGGGTATGGAGAAATAACTTAATCAGTCGACGAACTCATTTCTTCATCACTATCTTCGTTAAGGGGGACTATCACAGGGGGTATTTTATTTCTTATAAAACTATTTTGTTTTCTAAAATCTTCTTCGATCTTTATTACATGTTTAACTGCGTCAGAGAAGTGTGTAGGTGTGACAGAGTTCAATGCATGTGCAAGTTCTCTCCGCACCGTGGCCATTTTACCATGATTATGACGAGCTATGTGCCCTTTGACTTGACTCCAGATCAGTTCTATCGGATTGAGTTCAAAATGTCTTGGCGGCAGTCTTAGACACAAGTGCTCATGGCGTTCAGCAATATCATCAGTAACAAATTGCTTTGCACATTTGTTACTTTTCACAAGTTCATAAAGAACTGGCTTTGTCATGTTACTCTCAAAAGGTATATTTTTGTTTAGTAGCCACGACTAGAGCGTTTAGAGCAGGACATCGTGTAATCTCAGTTAATTTGTTGTGGTAGCTTGCGTTATCCATGACGATAACAGAAGGTTCTGGTAGAGAAGGCATAAGTTGTTCTTCAAACCATTTGATGAAATTGTCATGATTCATCTCACCATGATAGTCTCCGTCTGTTTTTTTAGCCTCAAAGATCAATTCACAGCCATCTATCAATCCATATTTATCACAGCCAGCATGACAAATAATAAGTCTTTTTCCCTTCCCAGTCACCGAACAGAGTTTAGGAACTCGATCAGCAGCGTCTGATTTCGGCAGGTGATTGGCGGTACTTGTGCCCGGGTGGATATCTGTCCAGTGGTGGGATGTTGTGTGGTTGACATTCACCCAGGTCTCATCTTGATACACTATTAAATACCCCTGTCTAAATAATTGAACAGGATAATAGTACTTCATTTGGGAATGGAGTATTCCTTCGCGTTAGAGTTGTGCGATTCCGCAATGCATTTCACCATGAAACACTAATACAAGTATACATTTAGCATTATTACTCTAAAGTATTCACCGAAATTAGAGGTTTATATTAGCCACAAATTTATAGCTATAAATTTATTAAGGGAATCGCCGATATGTCCCGTTGAAATTATTGTATTTCCAAACTAGATAAAACATAGGCGACCGCGTCTCCCTGGGGTTAAACGATAACGCACCCAGTAGCACCTAGTCGACGATAGCGTCGGATAAACTGACATAAATGTGTCTTTACGACCACAACCCTGACACAAATGAATACAAAGGTTTGTGTATCAGACGGAGACTTGCCTATATCCATATTAATGATTCAGCCCCTTGTGAATGATCGTTCTTGTAGCATATATGACCGTGGGACTGTCGTAAAACTTATTCAGAAGATTTAAAAGGTGCCTGTCTCAATCACATAAATTAATCCAAGAGATTGGACATCCTAATAACTAATCGTTCCCTCCCCCGCCCCACCCTCTCTCTCTCTCTCTCTCTCTCTCTCTCTCTCTCTCTCTCTCTCTCTCTCTCTCTCTCTCTCTCTCTCTCTCTCTCTCTCTCTCTCTCTCTCTCTCTCTCTCTCACACACACACACACACACACACACACACACTCGCTATCTCTAATGCACATGAAATTGCTTTAAAATCAATACATAATTAATGTACATTTCCTCTAAAAATGCAATATATAATACAAATCTGCAGCAGTTAATATAATGGTAGACATAAGAGAAACGTTGATTACTGGAAGTCCTTTTTTCTCCGTTTCATATCTGTATAAAATTAAGGTAAGAAACTGATGACATAACATTCTAATTATATTCGTTATACTCGACCTTAAAAGTGTATTTATGTAAGTCTGTATGAGAAGTGATCATTAGAGGAGACGAGGGTAGAGGTGCCATAGTTAGTCATTTATCTTGATGGATCTGCTGCAATTATTTCTCTTTGCATAATTGTTTTAGAATGTTTTTTTAATCAGGATGGTGGATACAGAACACATTTTCCTTTCGCTTTTCGTATGTGATGAATTCTGGAAGAGCCCTAAAGGTTTGTGTGATAGTTAAACATGACCAAGGTATCAATTTGATCACTTTCGTCTAGACAATAATCAAAGTCAAGTTTTGGGTAACTTTAAACCTGTTTCCTTGAAACAAAAATATAACGTTTAAGAATGAGTCACTGAGTATTTCGGATTTGTCCAGATTAAACTGCTTTTGAGATGAGTGGGCGAATAAATAAATCATCTTAACCACAGACAATCAAACACAACAAACAGGGTGGGGTTTGTTTTGGCAATAACTATATAAATGTCAATTGCATAATTCTCCATTTATGTAATAATGGAGGTATTTATGTGCCAACAATTCATTCAGGCAGACGGAATAATTGAGTTATTCTGAAAGGTAACTAATATTAAACGGTCTGTGTTTTATTATGGCTGCAAAGCGGCGGCAATTGGTGCCAACTTGTTTCTCATTTCTAAGCTTAATGCACAATTAAAATGACCCCATTATTCCAAGATCAAACAGTTATTACATTAATATACCGTATAAATATTAATAGGGATTTCTGTACCGAGACGAACATTGTTGGCACAGTTTATCTCCAATAAGACGTCTCGTTCTATTATTCAGTTTTTGCTATTCGTTTTACCAAATTCAACCACTGCAGAATGGGGTCAGAAAATTTTGGTGAGCTTAAGTGGAATTAGTAATTAGGTCAGTGTATTAACCTCTTTTATTTAAATAAATTAGTCTTGTTCTCACGAAATATGTGTATTTTGTCATTAAACAAAAGAATATTAATGGTTACAGAGGTGGTTGCAAAATGTTTGCAGGTAGGGGTGAAACTTTAACCCCCCTTCCCCCCCCCCCCCCACACACACACACAAAAGAAGAAGAAAAACAGAAAACGAAAACGCACATAGATATTTGAAAATGCATAAACATAATACGACAGACTTTTAAAGTAATACCTTGCTGACCGAGATACTATTAGACCGGCCTCGGTGGCGTCGTGGCAGGCCATCGGTCTACAGGCTGGTATTTACTGGGTTCGGATCCCAGTCGAGGTATGGGATTTTTAATCCAGATACCGACTCCAAACCCTGAGTGGGTGCTCCGAAAGGCTCAATGGGTAGGTGTAAACCACTTGCACCGACCAGTGATCCATAACTGGTTCAACAAAGGCCATGGTTTGTGCTATCCTGCCTGTGGGAAGCGCAAGTAAAAGATCCCTTGCTGCTAATCGGAAGAGTAGTCCATGTAGTGGCGACAGCGGGTTTCCTCTTAGAATCTGTATGGTCCT
Source organism: Gigantopelta aegis (assembly GCF_016097555.1). NCBI lineage: Eukaryota > Metazoa > Mollusca > Gastropoda > Neomphalida > Peltospiridae > Gigantopelta > Gigantopelta aegis. Next base: position 102,024,776 of record NC_054702.1, on the reverse strand, counting down.
TAACCATATGTCTGACGCCATATAACCGTAAATAAAATGTGTTGAGTGCGTCGTTAAATAAAACATTTCTTTCTTTCTTTCAGATACTATTATTACATTTTCCCATTTAAAACTAAATATACTTTAGACTGATGGTATGAAATAAAAGATCACCCAAATAGTAATAGCAAAAAGCGACTGCAAGCAAAGCACCCAATCCATAGTCAGAAATTGACCGTGTTACTGGTAGACTATTCAACATTACTGACATTCAATCCCACAGAACAAGTTTGTATGAAATACAGTCATTACTATGGAAATACAAATTACATTTGGTCTACAATTTCATATGTTCTTTTATTTCTTTCCATCAGTAATATTAACTTCTGGGCGCACTGGATGTAAACCACGTACGCCAAGTTCGAAGGGTAAAAGTGCAATCCCAGTGATTGTTTCTTAATACTGGGCAGTGATCTCGAGTGTGAAATTTTACTTGCTGACCACATTTCCATTTTCGTTAATTGTTTGTGTTTATCGGTCCACACTAGTAATTCTGTTCCACATTTCACTCTATTATAAGTTGGTCATTTGTATGGAGGTTAGACATCGAAATACTGTTCTTCACTATGGTATCAAGAGTCAATGTCGTATATCTGTAAAGACAGAATCCAGAAACTTTAGAGTATACTCTTAAAATCTCCTATGACGTAGCAGGCTTACAACTGGTATGGCGTGGCATTAAAGGTTCATGCTCTGTTAGTTTTGAGTTTTTGTACTCATTTTAAACTCTTTGTAGGTAAGCGCAACACTTGTGGTTTTTTGTTTGTTTTTGTATTTGTTCTCATGTACAAGTAGTTTTGATTAGGGATGACACGTTTGCCTTTGGTTTGGATCATCATTCCCTGCAAAACAACAGCCTGTACCCGTGCTTTGAGATCTTTATACGGTCTTAACACGTGTGGTGTTCTCTATAGTGACGACCAGTAGATCGGTGGAAGCAATGATAATAATCACAGGTGAAATAGACTTTCAAAAATAAAATAAAATAAAACACTCACATTCTGTCCTGTTCAGATTAAAATTCATGTTTTATCAACTTTCCATTATATGAGGATATTCGTTTTAATTTATTTTAAAATGCTGAATTATGTTGTTACCCTATTTGGAAATGATATGTGTTATAATGTCAAAGGCTAACATTGCGTTTGTAATAGCCAAAACCTGTTTTATAGTTTACAACATCGTAGAGACATTTGGTATATACAGAATTGTCTTATTATTTTAATTTTAATTGTACATACATGTACTTGTATTCTATAACTATATTGTCTGTCATAATTACACAAGGAATGGCTTACCCCGGTATGTACTTTTATGTTGTTGCTGTTGTTTGTTTGTTTTTAATATACGTGATGTACTGTGACTGTACATAAGGTCAGACATTAATATATTATCGGTCTGTGTGTTCGTTCAGATGTGTAAAACAAAGTCACAGATTGTAGAAATAATTAGAAACTTTTAGAAGTAGCAAAACATTCGTGCAGTATCCGCCACTCTATTGGAACACCACGAGAATGTCATGAGAATAAAAATATAATTTATTGTGCAGTAATCCCTATAAACTTGATTTCCTACGACATAAATGATTACTCCCAATTTCACCGGCGACGAGTCTTCTATAATTCTAAATGCGTCAAGTTTCCAATGTCTGCTGATTTATTATCCTTGGAACTTTATTTGGCACCAGTGTGAACATTGGACCGTTTTCCTTCGTCCGTTCCACAGTTCCACACTTTATCTGTGCTGTATAAAGGCGCGTTCAGAAGGTGAGACTTTCTTTAACCGTCTGAAGCAAACGATTTCATCGGAACATAATACTTTCTTCACTTTACTATTTAACAAAGAGTACACAATGTCTACATTACTAAAGCAGAATATAGCAGAACAGTCTGAACAAAACTTTCAAAACGTATAGGCCTACAAATATTGGAGAAATGTTTTATATAAATAGAGAATAATACATGAGTGGCCGTTAGATACCATTTATCTCATAACGAGTTGTTTTAAAATGTATCTAACGAGCGAAATCAGGTTTGCTACTTATTTTAACGAGTTGTGAGATAAATGGTATCTAACGGACACGAATGTATTATTATATTTCTTACATATCCTCAAAAATCAGGTTTTATGCAAATTTTAACATCTTTTTCGACTAAACGTTATTTACAGCCGTTGTACTTATAACTGACTTACGCGTCACAGACACATAAATGTCAGGTTCACTATACGTCACAGTCTAATCGATTGCCATCGTGTATTTTTTCATTGATTGTATGACATTGTTGACCTGGTCATCACCTAGGAGCAACCAGTCGTATGTCTTGAAATTGTTAACAACCATGTGTAACCAAAAATAACGCATGGTATTCTCACCAACGGGTGTGTAAGGAACAAAATTAAAAATAGTTTTAGCGTCTTCGACTTTTCACGGTCAGTGTGACGGAACATGCTCTTAATTTTGTTTTCGCCTGTGGCGATATTAATTGTTTTAGAGGGCCGTGTTCAGTTCCAATATGCACAAGTGCCCAGGTGGGCACTTTGTTACGTAATACCTCTGCGCGACCGTCGTCGAGCTCTTTCTAATACACACCCAGACCAGGTGCGGAGGCCATGTGGCCAGTAGTTACGTAATACCTCCGCTAGTTCGGTACGTTTGGGGTAATGCTGGCGAACTAGGCGTCAGCAAGTCTGGCCATCTAAGGAAAATTCCCGTCTTGGTCGCTGTGGAAATATCACTTGTAGGTATTCAGTGCCGCGATGTACCCCCAGGCGATATTCGGGTTTTATTATAAATAGCTAGGGTTTTAGAGATATCAGGGAGAAACATAAGGAAGGCTCCAGGGGATCGCTGTCCGTCCGGATTGGTAAATATTTTATTTCTGCTCTCTGTGTATAACCTTGATGTGATTGATGTGACTTTAAATATGTTAATACTGTATTATACCAATATTATTTAGACGGTGCTGCCGGTAATCTGACGCTGTAAACTGTAGGCTCACTGTTCTAATATATATAAGGCTTAACCAGTCATCCTAGAGGACCTAGGTAAACTGTAGGTTATTGTCTTTATTGTGATAGGTACCAGTATTAATTCTGTGTTACAAGGTTACTGAATGAGTAGTTAAGGGTTAATTAAAAATTAACCAGTTAGGAATAGAGTTGTAATTCCTTTATTAATTAAGTTCCCCTGGAAGCGTTTCTCAATTATCACACGTGTGGGTGTTGTGTCACGGTGAAGTGATTAGCATATTGTGTAAACTAGACACCTAGAGATTAATTAATTAAGTGATCAGTTCTGGGTTGTTATTGTTGTTGTTAATTAACTATTGCGACAGTACATTTGTCAGCGTAGGTTAATACAGATTCCAAAGTGTATAGTGTTTTTGTTGTGTTTTCTAGTGAACTAAACGTGCTATAATAATAAATACTTTATATAAGATCTTACCTCTGATCATACCTAGACGAGCCACTAGGGTATAACCGCCCGTTACAGAGAGATCTAATAGATATACAGTTAGGAGAGATATTTTGATAATCGTGTTTCATTCAGTTACGGGTATTATAGGATCCCCGTGACAGGAGTGAAAATTGGGGCGCTCGTCCCGGATCTGAAACGGGACATGCATATTTAAAAAAGTATTGTTTGTAAATGGGGGCTTTATAAATTATTTTTACAAATAACTAGAAGTAGCAACGTTGTTCACTAGAAAATTAATTAATAATAAGTGCGTCATATCTAAACATGGATAAGAATTTCCCTGATAGGCCTGCGCTCAGTGTAGTGGAGATTAAGCGAGCACGTAAGGCCGAGTTAGTTGAAATCGCGGGTGAGCGAGAAATTGATTTAACATCAGCTAAAACCTTAGGTGATATAAAGACAATTATTATACAGGAAGTTTTTGGTGATAGGCCTGTTATAGAAGACAGTGAGATTGTTCCAGAGATAGAGATAAATGAGTTAAGTGTGGAACAACAATTAGCTTTACGAAAGAAAACTTGAGTAGAGAAAGAGAGAGAACGAGAGAGAGATTAGATAGATAGAGAGAGAAGAGAGAGAGAAGAGAGAGAGAGAGAGAGAGAGAGAGAGAGAGAGAGAGAGAGAGAGAGAGAGAGAGAGAGAGAGAGAGAGAGAGAAAGAGAAGAGAGGGATAGAGAATTCCAGTTAGAAAAATTAAAAGTGGAACATGAGTTAAAGTTGAATACTGAAGAAGTTAGACGTGAAGCAGGGAATGGGTTTAACATGTCGGAGGCTTATAGATCAGTGCCTGTATTTGATGACCAGGAGGTAGATATGTTCTTCCAACTTTTTGAACGGGCCGCTAAGCAGCTAAATTGGCCGCATTCTAAGTGGACATTGTTAGCCGTATCTAAGTTTAAGGGGAAGGCTAGCGTAGCTTATAATTCAATGAGTGATGAGCGATCAAGTCAGTACGACCTAGTTAAGGCGGCAGTGTTGAGGGCTTATGAATTACGACCTGAGGATTATCGTTTACGGTATAGCGAGTTGAGAAAAACGCAGGGTCAGTCTTATAGTGAGTTTGTGGCTAAGAAGGCAGGGATGTTTGATAAATGGGTGGTGTCTCATCAGGTAGAGTCATACACCGAGTTACGGGAGTTGTTGATCTTACAGGACATTAAAAATGGATTACCAGTTATCTTACGTGTTCATTTAGAGGATCGTGATGTCAAAAAGATAGAGGAGGCAGGCATAGTGGCAGATGATTATGTGTTAATACACAAAGCTCAGGCAGTACAGGGTAGCTCTTTACAACAGGGTGATAAGAAGAAATTTCAGCCAGGTTTTTCCCGGGAAGGTAACTATCGGGGAGAGTCATCTAGTTGGTCAGCTAGTCAGGCAAGGAATGCACCTGGTGGGCAAAGTAAGGATAAGTCTGCATTATCAGCCAATGCACGAACTTTTCGTCCACATTGCAGTTACTGTAAAAAGGATAACCATCTTGTCGGAGACTGTTTTAAAAGGAAACGCGATAATGCGCAAGTGGTCGGTTTAGTGAGGTCAACTCCGTTAGCGAGAGAGTTAATGGTTAGTCCCATGGCAGAGAAAGTAAACCCGTATGTGTCCACTGGTATGGTTTGTGATGTGAAACAAGAATTGAGTCCTAAGGCAATATCAATCTATCGAGATACCGGGTGTAGTCAGTCGCTGATCACGCCGGAGTGTTTAGCTGGTATTGAGAATTCAGATACAGGACGTAGTTTGACTTTAACCTCGGTTACTGGAGAAAATATGGTTGTCCGGTTACATAACGTTTTCTTGTGTTCGAAGTTTGTGACGGGACCAGTCATTATGGGTGTTGTAAAGGACTTGCCTGTTGAAAACATAGGAGTTTTGTTGGGTAATGATTTGACTAGTCAGTGGTGTCAGCCGAAATGTGACCAATTGTTAATTAAAGACAGCCCTTTACCAATAGAAGAGAGTGAGGGTGATGAGATTAGATATCCTGCGTGTGTAAAGACTAGGGCTATGGCCGGAAGGGTAGCACGAGACCCAGAGGAAAATTGTGATTTGTCTGATACGTGTGTAAGCCATGAAATTGGAGTGGATGAGGTTATCAGTAAAATGGTAGATAAGTCAACTGACGAACTAAATGTGGTGGAACCTGTTGACCTCCCGCAAAGGGTAAATGAACCAGTTGTGTTTGATAGAGGGGACTTACCTTGTAATAGACAAGAGTTAATCCTAGAGCAGGGGACTGATCCAAATGTGTTGGCAGCTCGCACTACATTGTTAACTGAGAGAGTATTAATGAATAAGAGAGTTAGAGATAGGAGGTTGCAGGCGACCGAACTAGCTAGGAAGCATCTGAGCTATGCTCAGAGCAAAATAAAATCAGTGTTTGATAGGAAGGCTAGGAGTCGGGAATTTAAACCAGGGGATAAGGTGCTGCTGTACCTTCCCATTAAACGGGGTTCATTACAGAACAGGTATTTCGGTCCCTATGTTGTGCACAAACGGGTTAATGAGACAGGGTATGTGATAAACACTCCAGATAGGGTTAGGAAAAGAAGGTATTGTCACATCAATTTGCTAAAAGGTTATTTTGACAGACTGCCGATAGTTCCAGAATTACCTGTCCAAATTGAGAGTCACTCAATTTCCTGTAATGACGTCAAGACTGCAGAGATCAAATTAACCAACAGCCAGATTCTAGCAGACTTGAGCCCCCAGCGAGCAAAGTTGACTACGTTGATACAAGACAATGTTTCCATTTGTCAGGACCTTCCAACGGTTATCAATACCTTAAGCCAGGATGTGCGCTTGGAGCCCAACGCTACACCGATTCGACAGCATGCCTATCGGAGAAAACCTGGAAAACGTGCGACACTGAAAAAGAAGGAAACGAAGTTCCAGTGGTCAGATGAATGCGAGAAGTCATTCAACCGTCTCAAACAGATGCGCTCCTCGTCTCCTCGTGATGGCAGCACCAGACTACCGAATGCCTTTCAAGCTAGCTGTGGGTGCTAGTGACGTGGGAGCTGGAGCTGTGCTGTTCCAAGAAGACGAAGACGGACTGGACCATCCTAATGAAAGCCTCCATCCAGAGAGTTTGAGATGGAGTCTTCTTCTGCAGGAATTCCCAATTACCACTGAATATATCAAGGGCACATCCAATGTAATCGCTGATGCCCTGTCCCGAAGTTGAACGGTATGATAATGTGTTGACATTCTTGATTTCTGTTTTGTTTTTATATATTTTATTGTATACCAGGGACTCAGAGACTCAGTATGATTACTGGTAGTCACCTTATTACTATGTGTTATAAATGCCAGGATGCGTCGGTTAACGCACCTTTTGTTTTAATGTAGTATATTTCCCTATTCCTAGAGTAGTGGAAATATCCTTTTTGAGGTGGGTGTGTGTGACGGAACATGCTCTTAATTTTGTTTTCGCCTGTGGCGATATTAATTGTTTTAGAGGGCCGTGTGCAGTTCCAATATGCACTTAAGACCAGGTGGGCACTTTGTTATGTAATACCTCCGCGCGACCGTCGTCGAGCTCTTTCTAATACACACCCAGACCAGATGCGGAGGCCATGTGGCCAGTAGTTACGTAATACCTCCACTAGTTCGGTACGTTCGGGGTAATGCTGGCGAACTAGGCGTCAGCAAGTCTGGCCATCTAAGGAAAATTCCCGTCTTGGTCGCTGTGGAAATATCACTTGTAGGTATTCAGTGCCGCGATGTACCCCCAGGCGATATTCGGGTTTTATTATAAATAGCTAGGGTTTTAGAGATATCAGAGAGAAACATAAGGAAGGCTCCAGGGGATCGCTGTCCGTCCGGACTGGTAAATATTTTATTTCTGCTCTCTGTGTATAACCTTGAAGTGATTGATGTGACTTTAAATATGTTAATACTATATTATACCAATATTATTTAGACGGTGCTGCCGGTAATCTGACGCAGTAAACTGTAGGCTCACTGTTCTAATATATATATATAAGGCTTAACCAGTCATCCTAGAGGACCTAGGTAAACTGTAGGTTATTGTCTTTATTGTGATAGGTACCAGTATTAATTCTGTGTTACAAGGTTACTGAATGAGTAGTTAAGGGTTAATTAAAAATTAACCAGTTAGGAATAGAGTTGTAATTCCTTTATTAATTAAGTTCCCCTGGAAGCGTTTCTCAATTATCACATGTGTGGGTGTTGTGTCACGGTGAAGTGATTAGCATATTGTGTAAACTAGACACCTAGAGATTAACTAATTAAGTGATCAGTTCTGGGTTGTTATTATTTGTTGTTGTTAATTAACTACTGCGGCAGTACATTTGTCAGCGTAGGTTAATACAGATTCCAAAGTGTATAGTGTTTTTGTTGTGTTTTCTAGTGAACTAAACATGCTATAATAATACATACTTTATATAAGATCTTATCTCTGATCATACCTAGACGAGCCACTAGGGTATAACCGCCCGTTACAGAGAGATCTAATAGATATACAGTTAGGAGAGATATTTTGATAATCGTATTTCATTCAGTTACGGGTATTATAGGATCCCCGTGACAGTCAGTTTGCTTTGTTTGTTTGTTTTTATTATTCATTTTACTTCTTGTGTATCAAGCATGCGTTCAGAAGCCAAACAGGGTTTCTGCTGTCTGAGGATACGAAGGGTAAAATTAAGTACCCTGAAATCTTGGATACATTTTAATTTTTTTTAAAGAAAGACTATAGAAAAAGAATTGTTGTTTAAAAATTGTCAAAATACATGAAATGCAAATTATTTCAAACCCATAACCACATAGTAGAGACACTTATGATATATCTGTTTTACTTTTATTAGGTGCCCTCAAATTGTTTTCTGGCAGAGATTCTGCCAAGAGATTGTGTGCTTAATATATTATCATGCAGGTTAAAAGCCATAACCTAGGACAGTGTTCCAATTAAATTATTGACACCACGTACTGTAATCGGTTGTACATTTACACTAACAGTATTAATCGTTACAACAGACCACTACGTGAGACCGAACCTTAACATTATATCGTTTATTAGAGAAGTCTAGACAAGAAAGTGAGATTTCTCCTCTGATAACCAAGCTCAGCACAAAGAAAAGACTGGCACATAAAACCCAAGTAACAAGTTCATCGTCTATTTAAACAAATAGTTAACAGAAAATAAAACGCAGGGATGTATAAAATTGGTGAAACCATGGTTATTCTCTTTGGGAATACACGTATCCATTATATACAATTCTTAGAGAAACATTGTAACAAAATAAAAAATAAAGTATATGTCGATGTTTGTCTTTAAACGCACACAAACAAGAATGCACTTTAGGGCGGATGAAGACAGCTCCCATTTAATATAGTAGCATGTGTTATTTTCAAAAGTAAGCCACTCGACTCCTACTTCTGCCATTGCCAATACTAAAACTATTACTTCTACCATATGAACAACCAATTCGTGAAGGCACTGGCGGAAATATAATTAGCTAATAGGAATCCAATTCGCTAGTTAACTAGTTAATCACAAATATGCAGATATATTTTCTTTGTACAGTTGTATTTAATGAATCACTCTATATAATTACAAATATAAAAACCTCATTTATGTATAATCTCAAAAAAATCAAAACAAGCTAAAATAACAGGTTTTTGGTCTATCTATTCTCGTTCTAGCCAGTGCTCCGATATATCCTGCATGTGAGATTGTGCATATAAAAGATCTCTTTCTACTAATGGAAAACAAATATAGCGGGTTTCCTCTCTAAGACTATACGTCAAAATTACCAAATATTTGACATCCAATATCCGATGATTAATAAATGAATGTGCTCTAGTGGTGTCGTTAAACTTGTTTCTCTTGTTTATGAATGCATTTGATCAGAAAATCCTTGTCCTGTCAACGCGCACGTGACGAGGCATCTCGACTAAAGTTACGAACGAGTTTGCGGGGACGATGCAACGGTTATTGGTAGTATTTGTCTTAATCGTTCATATAAATGCAAATAGGTCAAGGATAACGTTACGACAATTAGGAAGGGCATATGGAGAAAATCGATGGAGAAAACAGGTTTTGTGAAGTCCATTTGTTTATTTTAGACGAGTTCTTTCAAAACGCCTATCCCTGGTTCTGTGTGTCAAGTCGCTTCTCGGTTAAAGACATGTTTGAAGGAACTGGTGGAATTGCATTGATTCGGACGTGTCAAACCTCTTCCTTCATGTCACCAAACTGCGTAACAATCCAAGGTTATTCCACGCTTTAGTCGAATACATTGACATATTCGTACACTTATGTTAGATGTCGATCACCTACGTTAAATCTTCAGGGAAATACTCGACAACTCGATAATAAAGTCTTCTTTTTTTAAATGTCGTTCCAGAATTGATGCGGTGACGATTTGTTTTGTTTTGGGGCTTTGTTTGTTCCTTCCTTTTTTTTGGATGTTGTTTGAAAAACGTGGATTGCACACAAATAATGGTATATTTTTCCCCAATTCCTGATCTGCTATTGTCCCTCCTCATTTGCTGTGTGCCCCCTAAATGCTTTCCTTCACATTTTCCATTTCCTCGAGTCACCTCCAGCCCTTCCCTTGTTGATATTGATATGTAGGGAAGCGCTAGAGTAAATTCTATGTAATGCTTTTGCAATCGGCTACAATTGAAAGGTCGCAAGCTACTGTGTGTAAAATACACATTTGTCTCCCAAATCTGATGCCACGGAGCTTTAGTTTGATTATTCTCGAGTCCAGACATGACATTAAACTTACATGTTGTTAACCAGTACCATCGCTACACGAAGAAACCCGACGCGCATATACGTCACCACAAGAACGTACAGCGCAGGTTCGTTTTGCATAGGAGCAGTGGGTTTCTTCGTGTAACGTTGGTACTGGTTAACAACATGTAAGTTTAATGTCATGGCTGGGCTCTGTGGCATCAGATTTAGGAAATAAATGTGTATTTTAGACACAATAGCTTGCGACCATTTGGTTGTCGCCGATTGCCAAAACATTACAAAGCGTTTCCTCTAGCGCTTACTTACATATCAATATCAATAAGGGAAGGGCTGAAGGTGACTCGAGCTAATTTTTTATATAGCCAAGGAACCTTTTATGACCGAGTTTGCCCCCAATATTGTCAATATTATTATTATCTGCTGTAACTATCGCGGAAAGTAAAAGCAACACCAAAAACTACTGAGCACAGACCCTTTTAAATGCCAATACCGGGGCAACCTAGGGAGACGTTCAACAACAGCCATTGATAGGCTAGGTCCCAATAACGAGCTACTCTCGGTATACTAAGTTCAAAACTATACGTAGCTCCCCTTTATATTTCGGCGAACCGTTAAAAAATGCGCCCAATTCCCAACATAGAAACTGAGCAATCTTTTCCTGTTGATTTAATCCTACGGGACATTAAAAATTCCATAGCACCAAAAATACCCCCCCCCCCCCCTTGCACCTGCTAGAGTGGGCGGTCCCCTCTCCCACCCACCCCAACCCTTTTCTGTACTGTGACAATGATAGGCGTGTGCTACAACAGCTTGCTCTGAATGTGCACGTCAAACCCTATAACCATGACCATACTATTAAGGCGCACTGGTATTGAAGCGCGCGCTGATCTGAGACCAGCAAAACATATACTCGACAAGAGTAGCAACGCATATGAGACTGTAAATATAGAAAATGAAAATGCACTTTACAAATGACTGCACTCTGTGTACAGATTACATGTTGCACCAAAAATGCAAAACATGAAAAATAAATAGACTATTTGAAAAAACAAACAAAAACCCCGCCTACTCTCGACCTTTAAGAGAATAGCTCAAATAATTGTGTTGTCAAATTCATGGGTTGATCAATTACGATAGTAGAAAGAAAAAAAAAATGTCGCTTTTCATTTTCATCTAGATAAAGAATAACTTTAATATTCAGTTTCAGAATTTTCTTTAAATTTTCATTTCAATTTATTTTCGTGCTTATATCCAATTAAGGTTCAAGCACGCTGTTCTGGACACACACCCCTCAGCTATCAGGGTTGTCTGTCCAGGACAGTGGGTTATTGTTAGTGGTTGGTGTCAGAGAAAAGGATGTAGTTGTTTTACACCTACCCATTGAGTCGTTAAAACTCGCTCTTGGTGGGAGCTGGTACCGGGCTGCGAACCCTGAACCTACCAGCCGTATGTACGACGACACCACCGAGGTTTAGATATGAGTACCATTTTACAAATATGAGTATAGAGCTTTAAAAGTGGTTCTCGATTTCAATGATTTAGATTTTTTTAAAGTTTGTTTTATTTAACGAGAGCACATCGATTTAATAATCATCCACTATTGGATGTCAAACATTTGGTGATTTGTGACTTGTAGTCTTAATGGAAAACCGCTACATTTCTCCATTAGTGGTAAGGTATCTTTTATATGCACTTTCCCAGAGACAGGACATCACACAAATATACCAGTCGTGATGCACTAGTTGGGACGGGGAAACACCCTAATCAGAGAATAAGACCACCGAAGTGGTTTCATCCTACAACGCAAGCACCTCAGGCGAGCGCTCTACGTCTAGTTTTTAAACTGACGCCGTATCGGATGAACCGATCTCTTTGATAAAGAAATATTAATGAGAATCACTAAGAAAGGACTATCTACTTAACGACACGCCAGTACATTTTAACATGATTAATACATTTGGTCTAGAGAGGAAACCCTCTGCCGCTACCAAATGGGAGCAAATGATATCTTGTTAGGGGTATTTTGAACAGACAGAACAGCATATACCAAAGCCTTTTGATATACTAGTTGTGTCACACTGGTTGGAAACAAAACCTGGCGGGAATTCCTCAAGCGATCGACTCTTATAGCATGACATATTACACTTCAGGCGAGGACATCAGTTCTGAGCTACAGCTTGCCCCACTAGGCAAAGAGAAGCAAATTTATCGAGTGGTTTGCACTGAAGTCCATAGCAGTGCGAATATTGTGACATTGTATTTACATATATTAGCATACATGTTAAACGTTACAATTCTAGCAAGGTTTGCCTAAAACCTCTCGTGCACCGGACCATTAATTGAACATAACTGGGCTTAAAATAGGCTGTCCTAAGTTTGTTGCTATTGTATCTGTGTTTCCGACAAGAGTATTTTCAGCAAGTTTGTTCAGGACAATGGTTTGATGAAATCTAGTTCCCCCCCAATCTGGGGTTATATCTACTAAAAACGATGCATCACTGATCAAAATGATGGCTGATGCTATTTCATATTTTGAACTTATCCATGTTTTTTTGTTTTTTTGTTATCTCTGGTCAACTCTTTCACACTTATTTTGTTCCATCGTTGTAGATAAAAGTGACAGACTTGACATCTGTGATGGCAGTACACGGTACGCGTGCCACCGGTGGGGCAGGATATGCTCACCTTTCGCAGTGATAGTGATTCATGAATGAAGGTCATCACAGCTGTACTTATTCTAATGGGCTCTGTCCGGTGCTAGTTTTGATTTAGTCAACTAGTCTGAAAATGGCAGTCCTCTTTGTGGGCGATCCACGAGGGATGGAATTTCCAATATAGAATCCCCTCGGAAATGGCTGTCCTATGGAATCATCCACCATTTTTCTAAATGCTCATTCGACTCTGTATTGTGCGGAGATACGACCTCGATCATGTGCTGCGGTTTTGTAGTTCAGATTCAATCAGATTGAGTTCCTACACATGGGTATTACCGAACACTTAACCAGAAAGGGAGTAATCGGCCGAGAGTTTTAGGCAATGCATGTGGCTTCCAAACTCCCAATGGATCGAACAGTACACTAGTACTCAATTTGGGTTCAAATTAGTCGTGTTTTGGACGTTCAAGAAAAAATAAGCATGCACATTAAATTTCTTGTGAGCACTCGCCATTCTGATTATACTATTCGGAGTAAGGATATTAACATCTCAGCATATTTTAAACTATAGCTACTTGGCGTCTAATATATGGTTCCTTTGACATTTGGCTAGTGTAAGAGAAAACCAGCAGCTACAACAGTGGAACCCCTCAAATCCGGGCTCTCTGTAAACCAGAATTCCCTAAAAAAAAACTACCAAGACATTTTTTTCACGATCCCTTAAGTATTAGTAAAACAAAACCTTTCTAAACAGGCTACCCCTTAAAACCGAACCTTGTTTTTCTTGGTCCCATGGGTTTAGAGGAGTTTCACTGTATATAACACATGCTGCTGCTACCAAATAACAGGTCTTTAATAAGTACTTAGCCACAAACAGGATTGCACTGTCGCAACCCCTGGTGTCGCCACAGACATCTTAATATCGCCAAGGATTGAATATATTTGGGATGACATTACAGATTGCTATAATGAACAAACTACAGCCATTAATATACTTGTCACTAGACGTTGGTCTGGACAGGATAAAAATAGGATGCGCCCACCAAGGGCAATCAATCCCATAATCCATCGCACCTCAGTTGAGAGATCTCTAACACAAAGTTACAATCCCGCAACTACAGCGCCACCTGGTGTATCAACTGTCTACTAAGTGACGCTATTATTCGTAAGCAGGACACCATACCACAATTCAGCGTCAACAGGATGGCACAATGATAATTGCCCATGTGTAATAAATATTTAAATCCTTCATCAAGTTAAGCCTCGCGGGTAATAATAATTCTAAGCAAATTCAGTTTTTGTCGCCAGTTTTGACTTGAGATGAATTATAATTAGCACCCTACATGCACCAGTGTATTGTTTTAGTCATCGGTAATTGTCTGGATTACAAATACTTCCAAGTGATGACAAACGTACATAACAGACATCTAAACATTTATTTCATCATAAAGCAACATAAAAAAAGGAGTAAAGATAGCGAAAACGTAACAAATAGTAAACAACCATATACCCATATTATTTCTCAGAAAATATTTTATAAAGCACAACTATTTTGAAAGGTTTCTTTTGTTGTTGTTGCGAAGTTCAGCTGCTGTTTTTGTTACGGTAGCAACCAAATTATAATATAAATAATATTAATACAAACTATTAAAGCAACACTGTGTAGGTCATACTGATAATGTATTAATAAATTAATGTGTCAGACACATGATTACTAAAAACACTGCATTATGTGACGCATTATCTCCATGTTGCGTACTGTAATTGTCTATGACAATGTTCTCCAATAATTATAAGTTCATAGCTTAACGAGCATACACCTGGTAGCATTATCGCCATGTTGCGTACTGTAATTGTCTATGACAATGTTCTTCAATAATTATAAGTTCATAGCTTAACGAGCATACACCTGGTAGCATTATCGCCATGTTGCGTACTGTAATTGTTTATGACAATGTTCTCCAATAATTATAAGTTCATAGCTTAACGAGCATACACCTGGTAGCATTATCGCCATGTTGCGTACTGTAATTGTCTATGACAATGTTCTTCAATAATTATAAGTTCATAGCTTAACGAGCATACACCTGGTAGCATTATCGCCATGTTGCGTACTGTAATTGTCTATGACAATGTTCTCCAATAACTATAAGTTCATAGCTTAGCGAGCATACAACTGGTAGAATTATCGCAATGTTGCTGTACTATAAATGTCTTAAACAATGTTCTCCAATAATTAGTTACTTCACAGCTTAAAAAATATGCACCTCTTTAATTTTATTCTTCTGACATTCCATTTCCAAGTCCATTTTTCTTATAAGTAATGTGCAGCTCGAAACAAACTCTTTTTTATTGGGACGAGTACAATAGTCAATTTATTACAACATACATGTACTTTCTATGGCACTGGACTTTCCCTTGCAAGGAACAATACTAAATAAAATTTAAAAATCCAAGCATGGTTTGTGCAGTCAATCAGTTATCAGAGGCCAGGAACTAATGAGATATCTCCCTTCCCGGGTAATGAATTTATAAACACAGTATAGGCCTGGTGCTTATAAAATGTTTAGTCTAGGATCAAGACTCAAACAAAGTCTGAGACTCTAATGTATGCGTGTAAGGTCATTAGAGATTTTAGTCTACACTCTATTGGAGTTAATTCATTCATTAAAATATCTCATTAGTTACTTTTCACCTCTCACAGTTTTATAAGCAGGGCTGAGATTATTATACAAGTCCAACTCCTTTTGATAACCCATAAAAATGTGCATGACTTGCTGCTTGCAAGAAATATTACAAATGATGTCATTACATATACAAATATCATATTATATTAATCTGTTTAATTCATATTAATAATTCAGCACATCCACATATTTAACTGAGAAGTGATCACATGATACCGGCCTCGGTGGCATCGTGGTTAGGCCATTGGTCTACAGGCTGGTAGGTACTGGGTTCGGATCCCAGTCGAGGCATGGTATTTTTTATCCAGATACCGACTCCAAACCCTGAGTGAGTGCTCTGCAACGCTCAATGGGTAGGTGTAAACCACTTGCACCGATAAGTGATCCATAACTGGTTCAACAAAGGCCATGGTTTGTGCTATCCTGCTTGTGGGAAGAGCAAATAAAAGATCCCTTGCTGCTTGTCATAAAGAGTAGCCTATGTGGCGACAGCGGGTTTCCTCTAAAAAAATAGTGTCAGAATGACCATATGTTTGACGTCCAATAGCCAATAATAAGATAAAAAAATCAATGTGCTCTAGTGGTGTCGTTAAATAAAACAAACTTTACTTTGATCACATGATTGTCACGCACTGGGTTAATGCTGAAAATCCATTCTTATAATATTCATGGAATGGAAAGACTATGTCAGCAACCCAAATCAAATAGCACTTTATATGAATCTGTTTAATCCATATTAATAATTCAGCACATTCACATATTTAACTGAGAATTAATTGATCACATGATTTTCACCCACTGGTTAATACTAAAAATCCATTGTTACACTATTCATGGAATGATAGTCTAATGTCTTGAATGAACCTTTGCCCAGATAGTAGGTATTGCTGAATATTTGTTCATAGTGTCATTACTTACAAAACAGTTTGCACAACAACGATACTATAAAATAGAGTGTTGTGGAATGTTCTGCTGTGATGTAAGTTGACAAAGAACACAAAGATTGTGTTTGTAATAGCAAGTTCTCCACATATAGTTATCATATTTAGCATGCCAAGGGCAGATATATAATTTTCTACAGTGGGGGTGCAACTTTAGAAAATGGCACCAAAGGACACTAACAGACATTATATACAATTAATTGTCCCCAGAACTAACTAGATTATCAATATATCTCCCCTACCAAAATGATATCAATTCAATGCATTAAATATTAAATTTTAGGGGCAAGTCAAAGCTTAGGGTGTGCATCCAAGAAACCCTGTATGCACACCTGCATGTCTTAAACATGTCAAATACAAATTGGGTCAAGAGATATATTAAACATCTATATAAAAATCACAAATCATCTTGAAATAAACAGAAAGTGTACAAATGTTAATATAAACATCACAGATGTCAATACATGTACAATACATTCATGAAAAACAGACATATCTGGTTGAATGTCATACCTCTGTGTAAGACAGAGTTCAAAATATTGTTTTACAAAATAATCATAACAATACTATACCATATGCACTCATGATCAGTGTTAAACACATACAAAATAATAAATATTACTAAACCCCAAGAAGAATGTACAAATATAAAGAAAAAATAGCAGTAGAAAATGTATTTATATATATAATTATATAAATATAGGTTTGATATTCTTTTATAATCATGCTTTAATAAAAAATAACTTCCTTCATTCACCTTAAAGGTATTTTACAGGTTGTTTGTTATTACTTTTGACCTTTTCATTAAAACATTTTCTTTTCACATTTTAATGACACTCTGTTTGCACTTATGTATTTTGTATTTGTCCCTTTCATATACATTTTTGGACTTAGTTTTATGCCTATTTTGGCAAATCCTTTAACAATACATAACATATTTGTAAAAGATCATATCAGGCAGTCTGTACTGACACTGCTATATCAATGCCACTGACTAAAACCAAGCAATAAGAGAGACAATCTGGAATGGCCGGAGGGTCAGACAGACAGTGGCGGGTTGACCAGGTGTAAACAGCAGCGAGTCATCATCATCAGCCAGAACATCTTCCAGTCCTGTACACCTGAAACAAAATACACCTGTCTTATGATGGTCTCACACAATTTTTATGAAGTATTTTAGAGATAATTGTTTTATATAGCCCTAAATAAGAATTCAAGCTTTTAAGCATTACTGAATAGAACAGAATAGAACAGAGCAGAATACAACAGAATAGAATATAAATTGTATTAGAATAGAATAGAACAGAATTAACAGAACAGAATAGAATAGAACAATACAGAATACAGCAGAATAATAGAACAGAAGAGAACAGAAGAGCACAGAATAATAGAATGGAACACAATAAAATAAAATAACACATAATTATACTAAATAAATTTAATAATATATAAACAAAAAAATGTTTTAATTTTATTCATAAATAAAAAAGCAAAGAAAAGAAAGTTATACAAACTTTAACTTAAACTATGGTACTGCAAAAGAAAACAAAAATCACACTGACATACAAAATTAAAGTTACATTCTCTGGTTACCATATTATAACATCATGTACAAATGTGAAATACAAGCTCAAATGCACTTTTAAAAAAGTCGTGTGTGTTCGCTATGAACGGATATCGTCAAACGTATACACATGATTCGTCACCTGTGCCGCCATAGCTCGGCAAAGCACAAACGACAGCCTGTTGTCAGTTTCAGTTAACACGTGCGTTTGTTGATTTCAAATTGTAGGGTTCGTCTCAAAAAATTAAAAGAGAAATCTTGCGCTGTACGAAGAACGTTCGGTTGAGTATACGGTACTAGAGTCTTTCGTTAAAACCGGTTTGATCTTGACAACATATTTGAGACAGTCGTACCTTCCTATTTCAGAATTGATATTTTATAAAGTGTTAGTAAAACTTTCAACGTTTAGTTTGTATACTAGTAACACATTAATCATGTATATAATTTTTAAAATAAAATATACTAAAGTAAACAATGAACGTTTACACTTCTTAATTTTTTACGTGTTAAAATCGACAAATTCAAATAAATATTATTTCTTTTGGAAAGGGTAAAATTGGGGGGGGGGGGGGGGGATTGTTTAATGACATCAAAGATAATGCATATTGATTTAATAATCATCCGACCACATACAACTGTAAATAAAATGTGCTGAGTACGTCATTAAATTAAACATATCCTATCCTTCCTTCAATCTGCTATTGAATGTCTAACATTTGGTAATTCTGACATATAATCTTAGAGAGGAATCGGGTGCATGTGCAGGGGGAGGGTATTGGAGGTCGAAACCCTTACTTGCCCAAGCTTAAAAAAAATTGAAATGTATTTTTTGGGGGAGCATGGCCCCATATAAACTTCGCTCAACACAGTCTATAACCCCAACCCCGCTGAAATCACTGCACATGCACCTTGGAACCCCGCTACATTTTTATTTAGCAAGGGATTATTTATATGTACCATCCCACAGACAGGTTATCACATACCATGGTCTTTTTGTATACCCGCCAATGGGGATCGATCCTAGACTGACCACGCATTTAAAAACCCCCACCTTTTTAGGTCTAAGTAATGAATGAAAATAACATATAGTCTTGAAAAATGTTACGTAAATTGAACACAGTACCCTCTTCCTCTACCCCTAAGCATTACGTAATTAGTAACACCCCCTTACATGTAACGCGTATGCCAAAAGCTGGCCACTGTAAAAAATTTAAGGCAAATCCCCCACTCACCGACCCCTGGAAAGGCGTTGTACCATACCTCTATGGATATAAATATGTTTTGGAGATATGAGACGACCCCTCAATCAAGACAGTTAAATTTGTTGAAAAATTGAAAAATCTCACGTGATCTCTTGTTGGGGAATTCTATACTTGTGATAAGCCAATGAAAACCGAGATCGGTACGAGCCCATCAAAAGTGTCCCACTTTCAAAATACTGGCTTTGTTTTTGACCTGAATAAGCCAGCGTAGTGAAACCAATGCGGAGTGCGGCGTCATATATGCACCAAACGTAATTGGATTTTCTGTTCTATATGCTTAAATAATAAAAATATTCCAAGGAATGTAGTTTTAATGAAACTGATGAAACCAGCCTGTCTTAAGCCAATCAAAAAAATACAAAAGCTATTTCTGCTACACAAGAAAGAACGTAATGCTAAACCACCAGACAATGCACTGTCAGCATCAGTTTGAAGATGTAATTCTGGCGATGTTTTAACTGGAGCTCAAGCTTACAGATGTCAGATGTATCAGCTACACGACTTCAGACAGGATTAACTCTTTAACCGTCATCACAGCAATAGTCTTTTCTTAATAAGCTGTTATATGATCCATGACACAATACATCGAAAACAAAGCCAGATAAAAACTTCAACGACGCAATGACAGAAAAATCAATCTGTATCAATTGAAACAAAGTAAAGTCTGTACGTACCTCAATTAAGCAACTGCCTGTCTTTATTCCAGCAAGAATTCTCTCAAAGCATTTAATATAACATAATGTGACCAATACTAAGCATGATCTTTGTTAGGATTCCACTTTTCGTTCATTATTTGGCTGTATAACACATAGATATTGATTGTGCACAAACAGTGACATGATACATAAGTTTTATGATCCTTCTACTATCCAATAAACGAAAGAACAGAAATATAGTTGTGTAACTGTAACAGAATAAAAATCAACCTCAACTGAGGGGATTCAAACCACAGACTCTCACTATGAGAGTCCAGCGCTCTACCAACTGAGCTACAATGTAATAGGGAAATTCCCACTAGCTACTGCCAGTAGGAGCATTTTATACCAACACTACTACATACTCCCCCCTCAAGTGAAACTACGTCCCGGAGCTGTGGGCCACGGACAGTTGAATTGTTATGGGTCCTGACTGGGTTATAATTGTATCCTTGTGTTAAGAACACACCCAGTCCCTACGTCGTCTCCATATGTAACAGAATAAAAATCAATCTCCCCTGAGGGGATTTGAACCACGGACTCTACAGTACAAAAGTTCAGTGCTTTACCAACTGAGCTAATAGGGAAATTCCCTATTAGGTACTGCCAGTAGGAGCACTTTATACCTACACTACTACATAACTTTAGACCACACATGAACTATTTCCTCCAAGATACAAATCATTTACCAGGTTATGAAGATACAACAATGAACAGAAATAATTTACTTTTTATGACTGAAGAATTAACTTCAGTGTTTTGTTCACTTAACATGATTAATTTGGATTACTTTTAAAAAAAATGAATAATTAACTAATTTCAGCCCACCATCAGAAATGTCAGTTAGTGTATGCAGTGTTCATATTTCGCCAAATGATTATACTTTAAAAATACAAAACTTGCATCAACTTGTGTTTGTGTTGTTTTTACTGTTTCTAAACACTGATCAGTATACTTTTTTTTCAGTTTATGTCCAATATATTTCAAACTGTCATTCAGTCCATAGTCTGTGTATTGTAGATTGTGTGTGTATGACATTTTGTAGCTCTGTAACAAACCTTTTGACATTTTTAACAGGCAGGTTGAGAGTTAGTGTCACTGAAGTTTTTCCACCAAATGCTTCATAAAGTCTCAAAATCATAGCTCGCTCAACTCTCTCCGCCTGAAATAAAACAGACACGCTCAAATGACATCATCTCAATGTACAAAACTAGCTCTAAGAATGTCATGTCAAATATCATTCCAATACTATTTTGTTATAAAAGCAAGGACTGGTCTAAAAGATATGTGATTTAAAAAATCATATGTTCATAAATGCATTACACTCCCTTGATGCACAGTCTGTCTAGGATCGACCACTGTTGCTGGGCCCATTGGGCCATTTCTCATTCCAATCAGTGCACCACGACTGGTACATGAAAGCCTGTGGCATGTGCTATTCTGTCTGTGGCATGGTGCATATAAAAGATCAATTGCTGCTAATGGGAAAAAAATGTAGTGGGTTTCCTCTCTAAGATTATATGTTATGTTAAAATTACAAAATATTTGACATCCAATAGTCAATGATAAATAAATCAATGTGCTTTAGTGGTGTCATTAAAACAAACTTTAACTTTAACTCAGTTTTGCACAACTTTTGGCAATTCTTAAACTAAATACAAAATGTAGATAATTTCCATTATTTTCTTTATTTAAATTAATACAATAACTGTTTATTTTATGTTCATGTCAAATGACTAAAGGTTACTGTTTATTGAAACAACATGCAGAGATCTCTTTTAAAGTTGTTTTCATACAAATGTGAGAATTCAGAGCTCTCATATTTGGCTACTGCTGGAAAAGGCTGTTCTGTAGAATGGGGAATTCCCCTTGTACTATGTATCAATTTCTGGGGAAAAGACTGACTATTGTATTTGATCTTGATGTAACAGTTATACACTTGGAATTATAAAAACTGAAAGTGGTAATTATTTATTTTCATCAATTATGAAACACAGAACTACTTTACACACTTATGCCAAAGCACTAAGCTATTCATATAGTGTGCATGTAAAATGGTTCTTTGGTTCATACTTTCATGAACATCAAAAATGATCACATTCAATTGTTAAATGAACGTTAAGTTTGAACCCACTTCTCTAGAACATAACAAATTGACTGCCACTTAATGATAAAAAAGTGGTATGACACTAAATCAAATTCAATTTCGTGAATCGTGACTTACTCTGAGATTTAATCAAACTGTCAATATATCGGAATGAAGAGGTATATGCCACATCAACCCTGAACGTCTTGGCAGTGACATCACACACAAGAATTATTGCTTTTCTTAAATTCAAGATGAACACTTGACCCAAATACAACAATCTGCACCAAACTGTAGTCCTCTCAATCAATAAATGAGCACCACTTGACGGAATGATTTTGTTTTCTTTGAAGCTACACATTTAATATCAGCAGTTGATTGAGCGTATGTCCTCTAGGTACCTCGTTACACTGTTTTAATGGAACTTTTGAATATTTGTATTGATATTTGAATGTTTGTATTGATATTGATCATCAATATATTTCATGTACTTACCTTTGTCTGACATCCAATAGCTGATGTGTTTATTCATGCTAAGGTGTCATTAAACATTCATTCATTAATGCATGCATGCATGCACACTCACTCACTCACTCACTGATTTATTTATTTATTTATTTATTTATTTATTTATTTATTCAATCAATCAATTATTCATTCAATCATATATTCAATCAATCAATCATTTATTCATTTTCATTCATTCATTCGTTCATCCATGTGAAGGCTCTATCCCTTAATATGAGGCATACATATAAAAAGGATATATACTAGGCATCTGAAATGTTCCTTTAAACATAAACAGGTGACTGTTGTGCAAAGTGACCTTTATTTGGAAGTTACATATTTACAACAAAAACCAGATGAAATAAAAGCTCTGACATGCAGATCGATACATGTATATAGAACACTTAAACAGGCACCTGTAACATGTTTACAACAAAAACCAGATGAAATAAAAGCTCTGACATGCAGATCGATACATGTATATAGAACACTTAAACAGGCACCTGTAACATGTTTACAACAAAAACCAGATGAAATAAAAGCTCTGACATGCAGAAACATGTATATAGAACACTTAAACAGGCACCTGTAACATGTTTACAACAAAAACCAGATGAAATAAATGCTCTGACATGCAGATACATGTATATAGAACACTTAAACAGGCACCTGTAACATGTTTACAACAAAAACCAGATGAAATAAATGCTCTGACATGCAGATACATGTATATAGAACACTTAAACAGGCACCTGTAACATGTTTACAACAAAAACCAGATGAAATAAAAGCTCTGACATGCAGATACATGTATATAGAACACTTAAACAGGCACCTGTAACATGTTTACAACAAAAACCAGATGAAATAAATGCTCTGACATGCAGATACATGTATATAGAACACTTAAACAGGCACCTGTAACATGTTTACAACAAAAACCAGATGAAATAAAAGCTCTGACATGCAGATACATGTATATAGAACACTTAAACAGGCACCTGTAACATGTTTACAACAAAAACCAGATGAAATAAATGCTCTGACATGCAGATACATGTATATAGAACACTTAAACAGGCACCTGTAACATGTTTACAACAAAAACCAGATGAAATAAAAGCTCTGACATGCAGATACATGTATATAGAACACTTAAACAGGCACCTGTAACATGTTTACAACAAAAACCAGATGAAATAAAAGCTCTGACATGCAGATACATGTATATAGAACACTTAAACAGGCACCTGTAACATGTTTACAACAAAAACCAGATGAAATAAAAGCTCTGACATGCAGAAACATGTATATAGAACACTTAAACAGGCACCTGTAACATGAAATAAATGCTCTGACATGCAGATACATGTATATAGAACACTTAAACAGGCACCTGTAACATGCAATATCAAAAACATGTTATCAATAAAACAAACAAACACTGTAACTTTCGAGTCAACAGAAAACATGTTATCAATAAAACAAACAAACACTATAACTTTCGAGTCAACAAAAAACATGTTATCAATAAAACAAACACTATAACTTTCGAGTCAACAAAAAACATGTTATCAATAAAACAAACAAACACTGTAACTTTCGAGTCAACAAAAAACATTTGTCAAGTTCCCAAACAATAAGTGACTGCTTTTCCATGAAATTTTGATGAAAAAACCCCGGAATTGTGTACTTAATCCAATACTTCTCAATCTTTTCCTTCCGCGCAGTGTAAAGCTGTAATGAAAACAGCTTGGTGTTTTGTAGGCCAAATTACTTTTTTTCTTCTTTATTTTTTGTTCCACTTGAGGACAGTTTCCTGGTGATACTTCCCTTGATTAAATTTACTTCTCTTGTTTGCAGACACTTACATCTGGAGCCATTTTTCAAATTAACTTCACTCATTTGAGACAGGGACTTCCTGTATCGGCTAACACTGGCAGACTATCCCATGTTTTATATACTGCAATTTTACTGTTGTATTCATTTTAACTAATTCAGGTTTTACCATTTTTCATTTTTCAATGACAAATACACATGAATATCTTATTTTTGGAGAATATTGATCGATAAGTAGCAGTTAGGCTATAGACTACATGTATATTTAGTTGTAGTTATATGCGAGTCATTTCAAGTTTGAAGTTAAAGATGAATTGTATTTGTTGCAAATGCCATATTTTGCTATAATTTAGTGAAGGTTTTTTAATGAATACTGGATAAAAGTTGTAAAATCCTGAAAGTGAACAAAAATAACAAAAAAAAAAAAATTACTAAAAATTCTACAAGTAACCTGAAATTCATAAAAACTTTAGACATATATTAAAAATGAATAAAACCAAATATAATGACCACAGATAAAGAAAATACTTTAGTATTAAACATCTACATACTGCAAAATTTATATATAAATATTATGTATCATACTGAGAATACTGCTTACCATCTTTACAGCTTCCAGCACAACCTGTGGTGTACTGAGTGAGAAGAAACCTGCTGTGGTGGACGGAACCTGTGGGACATACTGGACAACGAGAGGACTGTTGAGGTTGTAAGCCTGCTGAATCACACCGGCATCCTGCAAGCTCCCTATCGAAAAACAATTACAGCTGATGGTTTAAAAAACAACAAAACCCATGAAATAAAATGTTAATTTGTTTTGTTTAATGACACCACTAGAACACATTGATTTATTAATCATCAGCCAATGAATGTCAAACACTTAGTAATTTTGACATAGTCTTAGAGAAAAAACCCGCTATTATTTTTCCATTAGTAGCAAGGGATCTTTTATATGCACTATCACAGAGACAGGATAGCATACACCACAACCTTTGATATACCAGTCATCGTGCACTGGCTTGTATAAGAAATAGCCCAATGGGCCAACCGATGGGGATCGATCCTAGACAGACTGTGCATAAGGCGAGTGCTTTACCACTGGGCTATGTCCCTACCCCACATGAAATAAAACCCAAAATTATCATAAGCTTTGTCAAAAAAACCCAAGAAAGATGAAAGCTAGATATACATCAGTCTTATTATAAAGAGTACTACATGTATGTGAGTGACCATTAAGTAACACCTATTTCATAAAAAATTGTTTCAAAACTTATTAAAGTGACAAGAACAAGTTGAATAAATTAACATAAAAAATTGTAAGTTACCTGCAAATAGTATATAAAAGAACATGTGTAGGATTCTGTTTCTATTTAGCCCAGGGGTGTGTGTGGTGTGGGGTGGTGGGTGTAGCTCAGTGGTAAAGCACTCACCTGATGCATGGTCAGTTTAGAATCGATCCCATTGGGCTATTTCTCATTCCAGTCAGTTCACCATGACTTGTATATATCAAAGGCTGTGGTATGTGCTATCCTGTCTCTGGGATGGTGCACATAAAAGATTCCTTGCTACTAATGGATCAATGTAGCAGGCTTCTTCTCTAAGACTGTCAGAATTACCAAATGTTTGACATCCAACAGCCGATGATTAACAAAACAATGTGCTCTAGTGGTGTCATTAAACAAAAGAAACTTTAACTACTATGCTCTTAAAACATCAAGTTAAAAAATATAAGACATCTGTTCCATCTACAATTTAGTTAAGGTCCTTGCATATTTAAATTACAAATGGGGTTAACTTTTACACCATCAATCACTTTACTGTGCATTTCAAACAAGTGCATCTGTAAATGTTTGTTTAAACACAAGGAGCTAAAGATAACAAGGTCCACATAAAACAAAAAATATTTTAATTTAACCAGTTTAAACTGAATATTAGCCTAAAACATGTCTTAATTAAGTACTCCATAAGTTTTACCATAGCTAGCTTGTCAATTGGTCAAATTACCACCACTTCAAATCTGTTAAACTTTTAAGTGCAGAACTTTATTAGTTTGGCTATTAGTACATGTATCTGTAGTGTTAATTTCAGTGGATAGTTTGGAGTTGACATGTTGGCCAACATCGTAAACAGTTGATGAGATGTCATTAAAACTGATATCCAATATATTTAGGATATATACATGTAACCACGTGGTTCCATTCTTCCGGCTTCAGTGGTTAAGCTATTTGGACAAAAATTAAGGCAGGTGGATCATGGCTTAACTTGTTTCCTTTATCTGTCCCCAAACAGTCGAACCAGAGGGGGCTATAGGTTCCATAGCATGGGTTTGTATTTCAGTACCAGATCCACCCAGAGTGAGTATTAATGACTAAGTGGGTCTAGGTGTAATTAAGGCAGGTGGATCATGGCTTAACTTGTTTCCTTTATCTGTCCCCAAACAGTCGAACCAGAGGGGACCATAGGTTCCATAGCATGGATTTGTATTTCAGTACCAGATCCACCCAGAGTGAGTATTAATGACTAAGTGGGTCTAGGTGTAATTAAGGCAGGTGGATCATGGCTTAACTTGTTTCCTTTATCTGTCCCCAAACAGTCGAACCAGAGGGGACCATAGGTTCCATAGCATGGGTTTGTATTTCAGTACCAGATCCACCCAGAGTGAGTATTAATGACTAAGTGGGTCTAGGTGTAATTAAGGCAGGTGGATCATGGCTTAACTTGTTTCCTTTATCTGTCCCCAAACAGTCGAACCAGAGGGGACCATAGGTTCCATAGCATGGGTTTGTATTTCAGTACCAGATCCACCCAGAGTGAGTATTAATGACTAAGTGGGTCTAGGTGTAATTAAGGCAGGTGGATCATGGCTTAACTTGTTTCCTTTATCTGTCCCCAAACAGTCGAACCAGAGGGGGCTATAGGTTCCATAGCATGGGTTTGTATTTCAGTACCAGATCCACCCAGAGTGAGTATTAATGACTAAGTGGGTCTAGGTGTAATTAAGGCAGGTGGATCATGGCTTAACTTGTTTCCTTTATCTGTCCCCAAACAGTCGAACCAGAGGGGACCATAGGTTCCATAGCATGGGTTTGTATTTCAGTACCAGATCCACCCAGAGTGAGTATTAATGACTAAGTGGGTCTAGGTGTAATTAAGGCAGGTGGATCATGGCTTAACTTGTTTCCTTTATCTGTCCCCAAACAGTCGAACCAGAGGGGACCATAGGTTCCATAGCATGGGTTTGTATTTCAGTACCAGATCCACCCAGAGTGAGTATTAATGACTAAGTGGGTCTAGGTGTAATTAAGGCAGGTGGATCATGGCTTAACTTGTTTCCTTTATCTGTCCCCAAACAGTCGAACCAGAGGGGACCATAGGTTCCATAGCATGGGTTTGTATTTCAGTACCAGATCCACCCAGAGTGAGTATTAATGACTAAGTGGGTCTAGGTGTAATTAAGGCAGGTGGATCATGGCTTAACTTGTTTCCTTTATCTGTCCCCAAACAGTCGAACCAGAGGGGGCTATAGGTTCCATAGCATGGGTTTGTATTTCAGTACCAGATCCACCCAGAGTGAGTATTAATGACTAAGTGGGTCTAGGTGTAATTAAGGCAGGTGGATCATGGCTTAACTTGTTTCCTTTATCTGTCCCCAAACAGTCGAACCAGAGGGGACCATAGGTTCCATAGCATGGGTTTGTATTTCAGTACCAGATCCACCCAGAGTGAGTATTAATGACTAAGTGGGTCTAGGTGTAATTAAGGCAGGTGGATCATGGCTTAACTTGTTTCCTTTATCTGTCCCCAAACAGTCGAACCAGAGGGGACCATAGGTTCCATAGCATGGGTTTGTATTTCAGTACCAGATCCACCCAGAGTGAGTATTAATGACTAAGTGGGTCTAGGTGTAATTAAGGCAGGTGGATCATGGCTTAACTTGTTTCCTTTATCTGTCCCCAAACAGTCGAACCAGAGGGGACCATAGGTTCCATAGCATGGGTTTGTATTTCAGTACCAGATCCACCCAGAGTGAGTATTAATGACTAAGTGGGTCTAGGTGTAATTAAGGCAGGTGGATCATGGCTTAACTTGTTTCCTTTATCTGTGTCGAACCAGAGGGGACCAAGGTTCCATAGCATGGGTTTGTATTTCAGTACCAGATCCACCCAGAGTGAGTATTAATGACTAAGTGGGTCTAGGTGTAATTAACCATAACCCACAGTCCTGACATAGCCCACTGAGGTGAATGCCCAGGAAAGCTTGTTTGAACCTTAATTGGATACATAAACACATGCATATAAATCTTTTTAAAAGAATGAATAAATATGGTTAAAAAAATCTCACACATTCTTGCAAATAGGTGCATGGGTGTAGGAAGGTGCCAAAAAGTGTGTGTGTGTGTGGGGGGGGGGGGGGGGCACACACACACACAGTGGGGGGCACATATATATATATTATATATATCCTGCTCTCACAAAGTGGGGGGCACATGCCCCCCTTGCCTCCACCCCCCAACCTGCTTCCTACACCAATATATATATATATATATATATATAAATATATATACATGTATAAATATATAAAACAACATAGCTGCTCTCACAAAGTGGTGGGCACATGCCCCCCTTGCCTCAACCCCCCACCTGCTTCCTATGCCAATGAGCTGTGTAAAAAATAAGATTCCTGTTTGGTAGACATATACATGTATGTACATATAGGTTTAAACAGATTACCATGTGTGTGGATGTTTGGGACTTAATGGATAATGGAAGATTAATGGGTGAAGATACAGATGGATAAATGGACAGATAGATTTTATGGATGGAAACAAGGATTGGTACAGATTGAGGAATCAACAAATAAACTCGAAATAAATAAATAAATAATGCAAACAGAACTATATTTTATTACAGTACACAATGTAGCTGTTCTTGTAAAAAACCCAAATTTCATGCCAGTAATATAAAAATATATAATATTTATATATATACTCTTCAAAAGAAGAAACGCAAAACCACATTGTCGTAACATTTGGAGAATTGATTTAATTATTGAATGGTGAGTCCGATAATTACCAAATGTTGCAGGATTGTTCACAATTCACTCTAGTCCATTGTGAGTAAGTGATAGGACACACCACCAAGGTCAATACCGGGTGTGGCCTCCGCGTGTGTTGACAACTGCCTGGCACCGCCTGCCCATTGAAGCAACCAGAGTACGGATGACGTCCCGGGGGATGGTGGCCCACTCGGCCTGCAAGGCTGCTGCCAGCTCGGGCAGGGTCTGGGGCTGTGGTTGTCGCTGTCGGAGGTGTCGGTCCAACTCGTCCCATAGATGCTCAATTGGGTTCAAATCCGGTGATATCGATGGCCAAGGAAGGACATTAATGTTGTTGTTCTGTAGGAAAGCCGTTGTGAGACGTGCTGTGTGAGGCCTGGCGTTGTCATGTTGGAACACTGCGTTGGCGTTGGCCATAACTGGAACGATGTGTGGCCGGAGGATCTGGTCAATGTAGCCCTGTGCATTCAGGTTGCCCTGCACGTGGACCAGGTCACTTCTGCCAGTGTGTGAGATGGCTGCCCACACCATGACACTACCCCCGCCGAATCTGTCCACTTCCTGCATGCAGTTTGCCGCATAACGTTCACCACGACTCCTATACACGCGACATCTTCCATCATGACGTCGGAGCAGAAATCGGGACTCGTCACTGAACCACACCTGTCTCCATCGCAGTTGAGGCCATTGTCGATGAATCTGGCACCACTGCAGTCGGAGTCGACAGTGTTGTGGTGTTAAGATGACACCTCGAACTGGACGTCTGGCACGAATTCCTACCTCACGTAGGCGGTTCCGTACGGTCTGGTCGGATATCCTGCGCAAACCTGGTATTGCTGCGGCTGTGGAGGTGGCAGTAGTCAATCGTTCCCGAAGGTGGCGTACCCAGATGTAGCTGTCCTGCCCGGGGGTAGTGACCTGTGGTCGACCGGATCTAGGGAGGTCACGTGTTGATCCATGTTGCTGGTAACGGTCCCACAGTCTGGAGATGGTGCTTGGGGACACATGGAATGCCCTGGCAACGGCCGTTCTGGATTTGCCTGCGTCTAGTCGGCCGATGGCATTGTTTCTCTGCGGTTCACTGAGACGTGACATGTCCTGGATTGTCAACTGTCGGCCAGTTACAGAGGCCAGGCAAGCGAACACCCTGCACTTTTATACTGTCGGTGTTCATGTTGCATGTGCAGACAACGCACGTGCAGTGGTGACATGGTTTGCACGTGGCTGCGTTTTTGCGAATATTCACATTTTGGAACTTTATTGTACAGTAGCTGCGTTTTATCGAATGTAACCGTGGGAATGTGTTTGGGACATGCAGTGACCTTATATTCACAAAGCATGAACCGGTAGGAAACATAAAATTGGAGTTATAACCCATTTGTACCCTTTTGCGTTTCTTTTTTTGAAGAGTATATATAAATACATGTATATAAAAAACATAGCTGCTCTCACAAAGTGGGGGGCACATGCCCCCGTTGCCTCCACCCCCCCACCTGCTTCCTACACCAATATATATATATATATATATATATATATAAATATATATACATGTATAAATATATAAAAAAAACATAGCTGTTGAGGAATCAACAAATAAACTCGAAATCAATAAATAAATAAATAATGCAAACAGAACTATATTTTATTACAGTACACAATGTAGCTGTTCTTGTAAAAAACCCAAATTTTATGCCAGTAATATAAAAATATATAATAATTATCATTCTAGCAGGTTATATAATGATACCAATCAGACCAGCTGGGCATTTATTTTAATTACATATTGAACAAAAAAAACGCCTTTAACTGTGTAATGTCAATTTTTTTTCTGGGCTACGCCCCTGTTATTGGCAATTAAAACAAACCAGCATGGAATATTTTATACATGTAGATGTATAATGAAAACACTTCGTGCAAACAGATGCAATATCTTGATCAACCAGCTGTTTTTAATATGCTTATATTTGGATGTCTTTATATACATGTATATACTTTTCAAAAAAATGTAGGGGAACCTGAAATAGTAATGTTAATATCAACTATTAGACCGAACATATGTTTTGACCACAGACATCCTAGTAAAGAACATTCAGGTCTGTTTATCAACACACCGAAACACATTCCATAGTTTGCACGTGCATCACGCAGTTGCCCCGTAAACGTGCGTGGGGTTTCATTTTTGATTTTGACAATTTGCAGGAAGGTCGATTAACCACTGTGGAACATTATTTCTGTCAATATTTTTCATTCTGTTGATCATAAAGTTATTATTGTTTTGTTTTTAGTAAATTTTATTGTTTGAATTTGCGATTTAATGATAAAAACCCCCATCAACTTTCAAATTTCACTTCTGACCCCAATTGTCCTTCAAGATCTTTGGTGGTCATAAAACCTACTGTAATACTGAACTACCGGTTGTAATGTTTGCCCAATTAATTCACTATTATCATATAACCATTCCCCACAGCTAATATACCTTACAATTTTGGCAATTGTAAATTCTTATTAGAGTTCCCCTAGTTTTTTTGAAGAGTATATATATCTACATTCATTTGAGTGTTTTATCAGTATTTGTAGTGACAATGACAGATTGGAAAGCTATTTAAATACGGCATCACCAATACAGCATGTGCTCTTAAGTTTACACCAATATATTTACTGAACATATTTACATTAAAAATTACTACTGCAAAATAAAACGTAATATCTGCATAGGTATAAAATGGCTTATGAGAAGTCAGTATCTAATAAAATGTCCTCAAAATGAAACATTAAAACTGGGCTGGAACAATAAATAGAATATTCAATACCATTAATCAAGTTCATGTCCCTCATGAAATAATTTCCATTTATCACCTACTAAAGCAAATGACAAATGAAAACATTTCACGTGGGACATAAAATTGATAATAAATGTTAACTGTATCCACTTCATCACTGGATATATTCAGTATCCACAGGCCGGACTCCATATTTGTTGACACTGTCTAACACTGACATGGAATTGTCACAGCGTACTGTTTAATCTGTGGTATTAAGTGTCAAAAGAGAAAAAAAACTGCTTCTGTCACATAAATTATTCCTTCTAATTAGCAGAAAGGGATCTTTTATCAGACAAAAAAGCACATAACAGACATTTTTATTATGAGTTATGGAACATTAATTAGAACACAAAATACCCCAATGGTTCCAACAGGAGGGATTGATCCCATGACCCATCACATCTTAGGTCAGCACTCCACCACTAAGCTGTAGACAAGACAGCACCTACCACAGTCTTTCATATACAATTCATGGACAAAATTATAGCATAAAATAACTCAGTGGTTCCATCAAGACGAACTGAACTCAATACCATCTTGGATTAGTGCTTTATCACTAAGCTACAGACAAGACAGCACATTCCACAACTGTTACTATACCAGTCTTGGAACACTGATTTGAACTGAGAGATTGACAAACTGAAGCATCAAACACAAGACTAGTACTTTAAGCTCTGAGCTGCATGTGTACTCAACCACTCACGCCACTAACACCGACAGTGCATGATGCACTCAAACACAAACAAGCCAAAATAGATTGATCAATTTCTTGTTTGTCTACACTTAAAATACCGCTGGTGTATGTGGTCAATGTATTACAGACCTGGTACAACCATTAACAAGCTGATGAAGATTTCAGCAAACTCAAACAGCTGTTAACACCTCTTTCTGTTCAAACAATCAAACCATCATCATTTCTGTTTTCATATCACTAGTTTCACAACATTTATAAAAAGACCTCAAATATAAATGTCAGGTTGCTTGTAATGTATGTGTACATTCTGCTAACAAATCATCAAAAATAATAAATTAATAAACTTTGAAATCAACAAAGAATACAAGAATCTGTGAAATTCTGTTTATTGTGTATATGTATCTGTGACCTTATGCAGGTAGTTGAGTGGCCATCCCATTAACTATGATGAATTTTTTTTTTTCTTTTTTTACACTGTTTATCTTTTGTTATTTACACCAGCCTGGGTGACTACATTTTATATTAGACTATGTATCTATCTGGTCTGCTGAACAAACATAGTAGTATTCTTTATGGACAGACACCAACACATCTACAGTCAAATATAGAAGACAAAAACAGTTTACTGGGTATTTAATTACATTTACATCCATGTACAAGAATAAATCAAAATACATTTATTTTAAAACTGGGTAATTTCGAAATTGATTACCGGTATTATATTGTAGTGGAAAGCAGCAGAAAAAAAAAAAAATTTAGGTAATGATTTAAAAAAAGAAGGGATTTAATGAAAAGTATATTATTCATATTTTTGTTTTAATAATGAGCTTTGTTAAAACACACTTGTCAACAACCATCCATGTAATCAGTCTTAAAGTATGTCATATGCCAGTATATAATATGTGCATGTTATCAATGTTCACTTAACAGGAAGTTGCCAAGATCATTATATACATGTATTGACGTGTTCATGCTGCATGATAAACAATGTACTGCCACCGTGCCCATGTTTCCAGGCTGTCGGTGACATTAAAACAATCATTAATTTAATCATCAGTCTGTCATTCATTAGACTAAAAGCTTCTCTAAAAGATAGACAATAACTCATTAAAACCCATCACGACCAATCCCTTAACTGCCATTATGTGCACATTTAGAAACAAAAACAATTCTTTAATTAATTAACAACGAAACATACATTTTTCCAAAGGTTTCTTTTGCAATTATAATTGAAATACATTACTTTAAACAACAGAAGATATTTGCATTTGCTGTGGACATAATGAAGACATTATATAACTAAGAAGATAAAAGCATCCACCAAATATTTTTAAAATAATTTTAATGGCTTTTCATTGCAACAATTTAAAGACATTACTATTTTCATTAAAAATGTTACCCCCATTAATCCATCACGTTCAAGGGAATTGTCAGGAAAGGCTTTTACACTGATATGCATATTAAAAGAAATTGATCAAACACTAATTTTATTTGTTATTTTGTTTAATGTAAACTAGTACCTTCAAGTTGGTATATTTGTGAGACAGTACATACATATGCACATACATATATGTATTTTGGTTCATTGGGTTAAATATACCTACCAGCAGACCTGTATTTGCACACAGGATGACTAGGCCCTGGCCTCGGGCGCTAAATTTTAGGGGATATAAAAATCTTGGAAAAAAAAAAGAGGGTTTTTTTTTGCTTGCTGCATGAAATTCCACTTTCCACTAAGTAGGGGTGGGGAGAATAATATTAGTGGTCTAGAGGTGCCAAATACTTAAATACGTCTGCCTATTGGTGAGCATGTTGTCTGTGGTAATAAAGTTAAGTTTGTTTTGTTTAACGACACCTGTGGTAATAAAAACAAGATTATATTGGCCAATAGAGTTCTGCTATTTAATTTTCAATTTTGCAAGTCAGTAGTAGATAATTAATTAATCTGTAAAGACCACCTAATCAGGGCTCAACCTTGATGATGTCACCAATGGCAATTGACGTCATTGTGATATAAATTGCCATAGGTCATGTGTGTCACTGAGGGCACTCTTGTGCCATGGGATAAAAATTACTGCTGTCGCAGTAAAACTTCCCATTGGTGGCAAAATGTATACACCAAAATGTATAAAGAAATTTGTACAGTTCAAAAAGACTTCATACAGCAAAATAACCTTTCAGTCATGTTTATTTGCTACTGTGATGGTCCTGTATGTATCTGTATGCAAGATATGATCCAGACAAGGATTTACTGTTATGTACAGTACAACCATGAAAGGCAGGTCACAGTGACCTAGTAATAGTAAGCGACACACCACCATCCCAAGTTGTTCATACATGTGCGTTTTGATGGTCCTGTATGAATCTGTATGCAAGATATGGTCCGGACAAGAAAACGTTAACACACTGATGTACAGACGGACAGACAGAAAAACAATGCCATACCATAATACGACATATAGATGGGTGTATAAAAATGGCTGTAATAGTAAAAAACATGTTGTAGTGTTTAAAAACTAGGGTGTGTCACTTAGAGACTGGTATATGTAAGTACTTGGTATGTCTGTGAATACTTGCAGCTGACACGTGGTGTAGAAAACCAAACAACAGAGCACAACCTTCTGAGATGCCCAACTTATAAACAACTGAGACAGCGTGGCCCACAGTGTTCGAAATAAGCACTTGTCCGTTTGTCTCGAGAAATGAAAATCTACTTGGACAAGCAAAATGTACCTCAATGGTTGTCCAGTGGACAAGTAAAAATGTTCAATGCAGTTTAATTTTGAGCAATCAAAAATATTGTCCTACACTTTAATAAAACAAACCACTTATTTGGACAAGTATACATATTGGCAGATAAGTAGATTTCTACATGTACTTGTCCTGTGGACTTGTGAAACTTTCTGCTTATTTCTATCACTGGCCCATCAAGAGTCTACTAAATCTGAACAAAAAAAACGTAATACATGGTCAGGGACGTATATTTGCACAATGCAGAGTCCAATAGGCATTTGGCAAAATAGTGGTTGATTCTATGAATCTCTATCAAATGCTTCATCTATAGGACAGTTACTCCCAAGCAGATCCACCAGGCTCGAAGGTGACAGAGAAAAACAGACGAGTGTTCCATTTCATCCAACAGACTAAGCTTTTCATGTAATATTCTATTTTGTTATCTAATCTTGACAGTTACATGACAAACGTAACCATAATGCTAAGACTTAATGGATTTTCATAAGATATGTTGTAACTTTACAAGCATTAAACAAACTTACCTTTGTGTGGCATAAGCGCATACGTAAATTCATGACTTCCCATGTCTGCATGTTCATCAGGTGCTTTTGGAGAACGCAGCCTGGAATAAAGAACAACAAAGACAAATGAATATACATATACGTTACATTTCAAAGACTTAACAGTTGTCTTGAGACAATATTTTTTTCCTTGTCAGAGGTGGATACAGGTTTTTTGTTGCAAAGGTTTAGTTAAAAGTTTGTTTTTGTGTAACAATATCACTAGAGCACCTTGATTTATTAATCATTAACAATCAAATATTTGGTCTTTGTGACATGTAGTCAGAAGAAACGTGTTATATTTTTTTATTACCAATAAGTGATCTTTTATATGCACTTTCCCAAAGACAGGACAACACATACTTTGACCAGAATCTGGACAGAAAAAAAGAGAGAGGTCCACAAAGGGCGAATGATCTCACAACCCATCACACCTCAGGCCCATCACTGAGCTGTGGATCCCAGCTTAACAAGGGTGGAATTACAATGTACAGTGACGTGTATTTTCATTTAGACTCACAGAGAAAGCCGCATGACGTTGTTCACTGTTGAGAAGCCGTACTTGCAGTCATTCAGAACAGATAGACCGAAATCATACTCCGAGAGATCAGCCCACTTGTGACTGCACACCTAAAACAAAGTCAGATCACAGAGTGAAAATATAATGGATTTGTTGATCACCCTGATTCTTAACAGTGGTGGATCCAGAAAATTCATTTAGGAGGGCCTAGTAACACGTTCACAAAGAGATTCCTTGGATTCTCCAACATCAAAAATGAAAAAATAAAAACAAAATATAACTACAAAAATGTATTAACTGTCGCAAAATTGGGGGGGGGGGAGGGGGCGGGGCCCAGGCCCATGGGGTTCCCCCTTAGATCCATCACGGCTTAACATTAAAAATTTTTTTTAGGTAAATGAATTCTACACCACTGAAAATTTTATTACATTATTGTTTAATGTAACCTTGGTTTTAAATAATGTCAAAATGCCCTAATACATCATGCACAAGGCTTGAAAATTACTGGCAGCAGGCAGCAAATGTCACTCCAAATACACAAAAATATGCTTTCTGATTAACAGTTTTTGCTTTCCGTTTTATTTTTGACAGCATTCCAGATTTATCAAGAAAGTCTTGATTTTCAGGAGAGATAATATATATCTCATGCTTTTATCGACATTTGCCTCAAGTCTTCTGCAATGCTGTTAAAAATGTTACACAACAAACAAACAAGGAATGACATCTTGACAGTAATTTCTAGAACTGCTTCTCACTTTCTAGCATTTGCTTTCATCCTCAATTTGAGGGCAGGACGTAGCCCAGTGATAAAGTGTTCACTTGATGTGCGGTCGGTCTGGGATCAATCCCTGTCAGTGGGCCCATTGGGCTATTTCTTGTTCCAGCCAGTGCACCACAACTGGTATATCAAAGGCCGTGGTATGTACTACCCTGTCTGTGGAATCGTGCATATACAATGTAAAAGATCTCTTGCTGCTAATCGAAAAGAATAGCCCATGAAGTGGCAACAGCGGGTTTCCTATCTCAATCTGTGTGGTCCTTAACCATATGTCTGACGCCATATAACCGTAAATAAAATGTGTTGAGTGCGTCGTTAAATAAAACATTTCTTTCTCTTTTTTTTCTTGAATTTGAGAAGCAAAAACTGCTTCCCACTCCACAAAATGAATTTGAAGCCTTTGCATGCACCGTTAGTAAATTACGGCACTAAAAAACAATAACTTTTTAACACTGATTTTTGTTCTTGATCTTATGGTCAAACAAAAATCTTACATAATTTCAGATCAGGAACACCCAATAAACATTGGGATAACAAACATCTCTGTACACTGTTTATAAATTTGATTGTATATTGATATAAAATTTTATTAAAATGTTTCAGCAATACTCATACAAAATGAAAATATTTTGTGTTTATATATATATATATATATATATACACACAGTCAAACCTGTCTTAAGCAGTCACACAAGGGAGTAGATAAAAGTGGCTGCTTAAGACAGGTGGCTGCTGAGTACAAGTTGCCACATATATAGTCTTTAAAAAATTAGTTGTTTCTGGTTTACCATCTGACTGCTAGTCAACAGATGTGTGCTTCACAGTTGACTATAAATCAACATCTGACATGTCGTCTCCTTCAGAAATAATGCCAATGTAATGTATTAAATTAACCATTTGTTTTCTTTTTCCATTTAATTACTTAATTCCTACTTCATGTGGTGTATTGTCATAGTAAGTGAATCTACAACTGTCAAGCCTAGCCTGCCCAGAGGCAGTTGGATGCATTCCAGAGTCATACTATCTTAACTGATACACAATAGAGATGTAGAATGGGTACTAGTATTCCTGAAGGTGTGAAGACTGGTTATTTGCTGCACTTTATCGCTGTTGTTAAAATATCTCTTTTATATAATAGAAAAACTTTACTGTGGCCGCTTAATACAGGTGTTTTAGCGATTTGGGATCCGATTTAGGTGGCTGCTGGCCATGTTAGACAGGTGACCGCTTATTACAGGTGCATTTACATTATAAATCGTTTGGGAGGGAAAAAAGTGGCTGCTTAAGGCAGGTGACCGCTGAGTACAGGTGGCCGCTAGGACAGGTTTGACTGTACACACATATATATATATATATATCAACACCTATGAAAAACAAAAAGGACAAATTGAGTAATCTGTATTTGACCTATCAGGAGATAGATCAACAGATCAGTGAAAATGTTTACCTTAGTAAGAGTTATCTCCCATATATTAGTTGATAAACAAAATAATATAAATAATATTTTTTTAATGCAATCACATTGCATAGCTGAAAAAATATTGTTTAAGCAAATGGTTTAATAAGAGAAAACTTCCACGAAATAAGCTTCTCTCAAATTAGTGTCATGGGACCTTTTATTTGCAACAATCAACACATCAATGTAAATGTTAAACTTAGTAAGAGTTACCTGCATCTACCTTATATTAGATAAAACAAATAAAAAGTAAGAAAAAGAAAGACATGTTTTATTTAACGATGCACTCAACACATTTTATTTACGGTTATATGGTGCCAGACATATGGATAAGGACCACACAGATACTGAGAGAAAAAACCCACTGTCGCCACTTCATGGGCTACACTTTCCGATCAGAAGCAAGGGATATTTTATATGCACCATCCAACAGACAGGATAGTACATACCATGGCCTTTGTTACACCAGCTGGAACGAGAAATAAAAAGGAATAGCGACCGTGATGATGTCATGGTTAAGCCATCAGACATAAGGCCGGTAGGTACAGGGTTCGCAGCCCGGTACCTGCTCCCACCCAGAGTGAGTTTTAAGGCCACTACACCCTCTTCTCTCTCACTAACCACTAACAACTAACCCACTGTCCTGGACAAACAGCCCAGATAACTAAGGTGTGTGCCCAGGACAGCGTGCTTAAATCTTAATTGGATACAAGCATAAAAATAAGTTTAAATGAATTTTTTTTAAAAAGGAATATTTTTTTAATGACATTAGGTGTGCGTTACAACAACTTGTTCTGAATGTGCACGTAAAACCCTATGACCTACATGTAATGACATCACAGTGCATATTTATCTCAGCCTTTAGGCAAATGATTTGGAGAGAGGAAAATAACACTTCTACCACCCAGGCTTCTCTCAAATTAATCACATGCAATCTTCGTTAGCACTTTCTCACAGACAGAACAATGGAATGAAAGATCACTTCAACAGTGTATAATTTAACTGTCTATAATTGCATCTGATGACAAAAAAATGCTACAGCACCAATTGGATCACATTTTGTGATGAAAAACCCCAAACAATCCCTGTAAGTACATTTTACTTGGCTCACATGCTCATGTAATAATCATTATTTGACACCCACCTCAAACCTGGCACTGTCCCAAGAGGTGTTGTAGTGAGTGGGCCGCTTGATGTGACCGAACTGGATGTCATACGTAGCACTTTCACAGTGGATACTCGTGGGAAACTCAACCTTGAGAAACTTGCGGTTTTCATGCCATGTGACCTGCCGAACACAAAATAATATTGTACAATTGTTTAATAAACACAAATCCCAGTAATCAACAATATTTTTTACACACCCATTAGTGAGAACATCATTCGTTATTTTTGATAACACATGCTCGTTAACACATATACAAGCATTAATATTTTAAAGACATACAACTTGCTGCTCCTAGGTGATGCCATACCATCCAATAAAAAAAAGAATGGTCAAATCGATCACTATATGACATACATGATAACTTGAAATTAACTTGTCTGTGTCTCACAAGTTAGCTATAAGTGCAAAGGCCGTAAATAGGTTTTCGTTGGGAAAGTAATTTAAATTTATTTTAAAACTGGGTTTTTTCAGGATATGTAAGAAATAGAATACAACATTCATTTTCAAAGATACCATTTATCTTACAACTCATTGTTTAAAAATGTATCCATCTTGCTTTCATTTGGTAGATATGTTTTAAAACAACTCATTGTAAGATAAATGGTATCTAACATCCACTCATGTAATATTCTCTATTTATAACCAGAATGGCAACCTTTTAGCCATTAGGGCCTCCATGCATCCAAGATATTGGACTCAAGTACTCGAGGGTCAAACTCGACCCAGACCCGAGTACCCAAGTAAGGAATAAAGTAAAATAGCATTTTGCATCTTAATTCCAGCGCTGAACATGGATGCCAAATCATGACATTGTATTGCATGTTCAGTGTTTTGATGGACGGCCGGCCAGTTTAAAAGAGAAACTAGCATATAATCATAGTTATTGTGTAACTTATATCATTGATTATTTACTGCTGAAATTATTGTCCTACATTGTCCATTGTATTATAGTTGATCATTATATTCCACCTTGTATGGGTAGTTGAGTCCTGTGAATGGACTCAAGTCTTGTTGGACTCGGCCCGTGCCCGAGTACTTGAGTACTCGTGGAGACCCTATTAGCCATGATGGCTCGTGTGTCATTTGCTGATTAGTGAAAACATAAATCAATCTACATTTGTATATATCTGCTAGACATTTTTTTTAAAGTTCGTTACAAAGGGAGTATTATTTCATAACTAGACTCCTTTAAATTTTGTAATCAAAGAGAAAAATGCAGCTTAAAGAATATCATTTGCAAAAAGGTTATACACATGTACCAAATATATTAAAGCAATATGCATGAAATAATTATAAAGTTACTAGCAATTAAAAACCAGAGAAAGTTCAAAATAACCATGATCTTACATTAGGGTCAGATGCATAGACTCAAGATGTCAAGTTGAAAAACTTGCTTACTGAACATTCAAACCATATATGAAAGACACGTTTTGGAAAGAATTGCAAGTTAAAAGGCAATTGTAGAAACTTTTACAAAATGGAGAAAACTTGGAGTGGTTTCTCTTTTATAGATACATTACCTGTCCTCAAACAAAGGCACCTCCCCCCCCCCCCCCCCCCCCCATGCAAGTGGTCTGGTCCAAACATCCCAACAACCAATGGGATGGCCTAAATTCTTCTACTGCATACTGCTCTCTAGTTCCGGTCACATGACTGTAACTTCCTTCTTTTTCCCTGAGCGCATCGCACGGAGAACAGGAAGCGGGGAGGCCCGGGCGGGATACAATCTTGAGGACAGGTAATGTATCTATAAAAGAGAAAACTCTCCAAGTTTTCTCCATTTCTTTAGACATTACCTGTCCTCAAACAAGGGCAGCATTCAACAGATGGTGGTGGGTGCCGAGATCCGTAGATGCTTGTGATAACTCCCCAAACCGGAAAGAGGCTGACTAGTGGAAGAATAAGGCCAACCTTGGTAAGCTCTCCTCCTAGGGATGCCCGTCACAGACCAATGCAGGTGATGTTAGTAACAACAACCAGAATGGTGGCATCCGTCAGCAGTGGCAGGTGCGACTCCTAGAACAAAGGACCAGGAGGCGGCTGCCACATCTCATGCTGGTTCTGACAGGGTGGGAAGTCGTAGCCACCAGGGATGCAGGTGTTAGGTAACCCTCACGTATTGAAGTGTTATTTTTGTAATAACAAGCGACAACCTAATGAGGTGCATCCGTCAGAACATTGAACAGAACAAGACCCCCGAGTGTTTTCTGTCTAGTACACCAAAGAACTGTTAGTTCAATAATGACAACAAATAACCACATGCAGTGCAGGGTAACGGTTATCGAGACAAAAGTTCCGGCACCAGTGCGTGAACTGTGCAAAAGAACAAAAGTCTAAGCAATCCTCACCTGTCGATTCGATGGACATCTCGGTATGCAGCCCAGAATCAGACAGACATCAACGGCGACGAGGACGGCTTGTATTCAACAGAGTCTGTGCAGCAGCAACCGGACCCAGATGATGGAACCCCTCAATGTCTTCTGTGGAGATATCCCTCAGATAATAGTTGGTGAAGATGGAGTCCGTAGCCCAGAAACAACCAGTGATAATGTGCTGAATGGGTGTGTTGCAGTGCAGGGACGTCGTGGCAGCCAAGGCACGGAGTTCATGCAGATTAGAAGCAGATGGAGCAGGTAAACCTTCCTTCTGATAGGCGGTCAGGATAGAAGACCGGATCCAGGTGGCCACCGTGTTTTTGGTAATATCCCTCAACCGACTCTGGTTACAGGAGAGGAAAAGTCTTTTGCTATGTTGTCGAAAAGATCTGGTCCTCTCGATGTACTGGTGCAGGGCTCTGACAGGGCACAACGCCAAGTCCTCAACGTCCGCTGGACCAACGATAGAGGAAAGGGCCTGCACAACATACGAACGAGGTGCTTGGTCTGGTAACTGATTCATGAGTAACCCCAAGTTGACTGCACGCCGATCTCGGTGAAAATGTACCAAGTCTACATCAAGAGCATGGAGTTCTGAGACACGGGCAGCCGTGGCAAAACCGAGTAAAAACACAGTCTTCCGCGTCAAGTCTTGCAGGGAAGAGGATTCGATCGGCTCATAAGGTGCGGTTGA
Organism: Gigantopelta aegis; assembly: GCF_016097555.1. NCBI lineage: Eukaryota > Metazoa > Mollusca > Gastropoda > Neomphalida > Peltospiridae > Gigantopelta > Gigantopelta aegis. The sequence continues at coordinate 101,981,442 of NC_054702.1, read as the reverse complement.
TAACGCTCGTAACACCAGATTCAGGCCCCATCTTAGTGGCCGAAACCGGTGTACTTGATCATTAAGGCGAAACCCTTTGATCATCTTATGGATCTCAAGAATACCCGATAACTTCGTTCCAGTAGCGACATCACGAACAGTAGCGATAACCGAAACGTACCCAGCGATGGTAGACCCCTTCAATCGTAAAGTGGTCCGCAGATACAGCAAAAAATCAGCAAGACGAGGTATCTGGATCGTCTACGGTTTGAGTTTTTGCCGGACACACCATCGGTGAAAGCAAAGCCATCTGACGTTGTAAGCCGCAGTAGTAGATGATCTGTGCGCTTTCAAAATGGCCACCATAGACTGTGAAGAAAAACCTTTCTTCCTCAAACTCTTGGAGATAAAGTCCACGCGTGCAGTTGGAACAACTGCGGACGTGGATGGTATAGTCTTGACGTGGGATGCAGCAACAGATGATCCCAGTCTGGCAGCGGTAAAGGATGTGGATCGGCAAAACAAACAAATGGGTTGAGAAACATCTGCAAGCGCCGCAACTGGAGACGACCTCTGAGTGTCAAATCCTGGGCGGAAGTGAGGAGACCCAGGAGACTCTGCCAACCGTGGAAAGTCATTGGAGCGGTGAGGGCTATGGCAATCATGGTCTGGATCTTCTCCCAACGGTCTAAAGGAACTTGAACGAGGCCCAGGTCGAGTCGAAGCCAAGCGCCTATGAACTGTAGAGACTGCGTGGGAGCCAGTCAAGATTGTTCGATGTTGATAATCAAACCCAGATGTTTGAGAAAGTCCATGATGAAGGCAACATGTGAGTAAGCCCTGTCTTGCTCTGACACTTAATCAGGCAATCGTCGAGGTACGGGTAAAAGGATATACCTCTGCGATGCAGGAAGCGGGACATTGGAGTCGTGATTCTGGTGAACAGCCATAGCGCCATGGATATCCCAATGGGCAGGACTGTCCATTCGTAATGCCGACCCTGTAGCACGAACCGGAGGTAGCGATGACAATCGGCATGCATCGGAACGTGAAGGTAGGCGTCCTTGAGATCTAGCGAGACAAGCCAATCCCCCGGTTTGATCACGGCAAGGACATCTCGCAATGTTAACATCTTGAAGGACGGAGGAGGAAGCAGGTAGTGGTCATTGAAAAACGCCAAGTTGTGGATTATTCACAGCTCTGGAGAATCTTTCTTCGGTACGAGGAAGATGTCCGAGTAAAAGCCGGGTGTTAAGCTTGCTTCCGAAATGCTGCGAACGGCTCCCTTCTCCACCAGTTTGTTGACGGACTCCTGTAGGACCTTGACTTGTGATACGGAATGCCGCGGTTCTCGAGGTGAAGTGGTCAATGGAGGGATGGCAGACAATTGCAGACGATACCCTGTCTTGAAGATCGACGTGACAAACAGATCTTGGCAAAGTGTCTGGCAGTTTCGCCAAAAACGGCGAAGTTGACTTCCGACCATGGATATTTCGACCGGTGTGTTGCACACCGGAAGAGTCAAAACCGAGTCGTTGTTCTGGTTCAAAATCAGGGGCGGGCGTAGGTCGAGACAATCTGAGCAGTCCAAGATCTGTTGGCTGGCGTCAACGTCGACCAGGCTTCCCCTGGGTCCAAGCTGGAGGACCAGATGGTCGTCTGTCCGGAAACCGTCGAGAAGGTTGACCTCGAAAGGAACCTCTCCAGCGCTTAGATGGTGGTTGTACAGTGAAAGTAGACTTTCACTTCGTGGATTCCAACGTTGAAATAAGTTGCAAACCGTTTACAGTTGCTGTCGACTGTTGGTCCTTATCATTGGCCGTAACCACGTCAGAAACCTTGCCTGCAAACAGCTTTGTTGCAGACCACAGTTGAGCTAACAGCTCCTTCTTATGCTGGAAATCCAAAGTTGACTTTTTCAAATAAGCCTGGCGACGGTACTGCATCAACATTGATGACATAGAGGTAACCGAAGACGTCAGGAAAGCCAGCATCTGCGCCGATTGTTGAAACAGCGCGTAGCACCATGCATCTTTTGCCTGGGTGGCCATCGCAGCAAGGAAAACGTCCAAGTAAGACAACACAAACAAGCAACGTCTCTGGGCAGTATCTATGGCTTGGACCTGTTTGTCCGTCAAATCCACAGTTGACGACTTCCCAAGACGGTGAACATCTTCATCCACAGACGGAGCCCCATCTTTAAAGGGCATGTCAAACACCGGATACATACAGTGATTCCAAGACAGGAAGGCGACAAAGGACGCTGTGTCTTTAAAGGTGCAGTCTAAATCCGTCGCCACGTCGGATATGAGTGTACCGGCTGCCAAGGAACGGATAACCACATCTTCCGGAGGGACATCAGTCACTATCATCGGTGTCGGTCCCTTCTTGGATGGCGTTGGTGGATGTGGCAAGGACGGCAACATGTCATACATGGCCGCCAAGCAATCCCTCATAGTCATATGGTCAGGAGAGTCAGGCTCATCAATGATAGAAACCGCTGTAGGCGCTGCATCTCCAAAGTCTCGGAGCACTCGAGCACAGGCTAATCAATCTGCCGAAATGGAAGCCACCGGTGAAACGGACCCTCGGAGGCCCTGGAAGTCACATCAATCGAAGGTCGGCGCTGACGATCCATGAAACCCGTAGGGAGCCGTGCAGGTCGTGGGGAACGGCTACGGTCCCGGCTCCGATGCGCCGAAGATGACTTCCCCGCCAAAGATCGGTGAGCCTTGGAGTCCGTGGAACGTCTAACTGCATGAGCCGGCTTGTCAGAGGGCTGTGCAGGAACCGCAGGCATGTCATCCGAAGTCTTAGGTATCAGTAGAGCTGAAGAAGCCACACCCCCTGAAGAGGGGACTTGCACCGGACCTGACCCCGAAACCGCCGGTTTGGGTAAGGTCGCCATTGACGCCATTGTTTCTTTCAGCAGAATTGAATGTAACACTTCTGCTACGGAGTCAGCAATTGAAGGCGAAGATTCCACTTCCTTGGTTCTCGCTGACACCACCTTCAGGTAAGCCGTGAACTCGACATCAGACAACCCCGAACACAGGTCGCATCTTGAAGTGAGGCCACACGGAACACGACAACCCGGACATAAATCATGAGGGTCGCCGCCGGCAGTAAATTGCAGCATAAACAAGCTCGAACTAGTCGCTGAACATATCAGACATGATAATAATAATTTTTCAATCTGTGAAAAGAAAGAAAAACCATCATAACACAAACATAAAGCCGGTAATAAAGACGTCATTTTGCAAATGGCACCCGACACGACAACCGGCGATATAACAACATTTCATGTAAATAAACGCTTGGAAAGTCAAGCGAAATACACGAAAAGACATACGAAAGCTAACAGAAACGAAGGTGAAAAACATTTCACCCAAACACAATACAAAACCAAAGGTCTTATAAAAAAGTTGACAAAACAGAGCCAAGCAAAAGGACGTCCAGACCCTTTAGCGAAGAGAAAAAGAAGGAAGTTACAGTCATGTGACCGGAACTAGAGAGCAGTATGCAGTAGAAGAATTTAGGCCATCCCATTGGCTGTTGGGATGTTCAGACCAGACCACTTGTGTGGGGGGGAGGTGCCCTTGTTTGAGGACAGGTAATGTCTAAAGAAATTCCAAATGACCTTGACCTTACCTTGGCATCACAGTTGTGGTGCTGAAATATTCATCTGGTGAACATATACCATATGTGAAAGCAATCTATTAAATAATTGTTAAATGCAACCAGAAAGCCTTTAAACAAATTCTATTTACTAAACAATTCTTCTAATTGTACCTTTTGATCACCCTCAGCCAAACACATTGGTTTTTTGTCTTATAAAATATTTTCAGTTTACCATCTCTAACCTCTATTAATCTCTATCCTGTATTGATCTTTATGGTTAATAACGTACCTGTGTAACAAACTTCACATATGAACATCCAGCCTCCAGGACAATCAGCTGCTTCAGGTGGCTCTGTTTACTGATGGTCAGTGAAAACTGGAAAAACAAGAGTTTATGAAATTCTCTTCCAAAAGATTAATTGATATTTAAAAAAATGTGCAGTTATTTTAAACTTTAAACCCACTATATCATATAAAGCCAAAACTTTATTGCAAATGTTATTTAAACTTAAAGTGAGTGTCAGTATGTGAAACATGATTTTACTTAATAAAAAAGTTTAACCTCATGTTACATTATCTTTCTCATCTTCACAAAAAAGCAAGAAAACCACTAGCCTGTCAGACCAGTAGGTGCTGGGTTTGCATCCCAGTACCAGCTTTAATCCAAAGCTAGATTTAATAGATTAATTGGGGGATTGGGTGGGTGGTAATTAAGGCCTCTGCATGACCTTCTTTCTCCCTAACTCATCAACCTTTCTTTTGAATAGATTGCAAAGACAGCTGAGGTGTGCAATAAACTAAAATTAACAGATGTGAACATGTAGAAGCTTAACAGTAATTATTTACACTATGTTAGAGAAGTCACAAAGCCATATCCTAGGTAAGAACAGAAGGTTAGATTAACATACCTCCACAGATGCTTTCAGGGGACCTTTGTCTAGAATGGTAGCCTTCCCAATAACACTGTTAATTGGTTTCCTGAAAACAAATGCAAGTGCCAACTACAACTACATACAAAATAACCTGAAATTATGAATACATTGTGCACAGACAAACTCAAAATAAGAAAAGTTTTAGTTTTATGATAAATGTTAATCTTATATTTGGAAAAACGCCATGATAGTCATTTGTCTGACTTACAATGAGTTGAGTGAACTAGAGTTACCTGGTTTCCAGATGGTAGTCCATCACATCCCATGCATCCCAGTACAAGGGCACATCATCATAGAGAAGAAACTGGTTGGCTGGGTGAGTACAACTTACAGTATTCCTGCAACATGGACATAAAATATGTACACTTTTTTTTACAGTTGGCTAAGCACTACAAAGTAATATTTAAAAGTATAATTCAATATGGCATTTAACAAAAAGAGTGTTGTATATAGAGGTATACATAACTGTTTCCGTGTGTGCATGTGATTGTGTGCGCATGTCTGTGTGTGTGCATATGTGTGTGTGCACATTAAAGAGAAATAACTAATATTATGGTGATAATATAATAATATGCACATATAATGCAATTAAAGGGACATTCCTGAGTTTTGTATTTTCGGAAATAAAATGAAATTTAACCTAGTACAAATATTAGAATGATCAGAAACACGTTTAATATACAGCCACTAATATATTATGCAGAAAAATATATTTTATATGTGATTACAATCGTTAAAAAGTCTCTGTTAGTCCATAACATCTTAAAAATTGCAGCAAACTCAGGAATGTCTCTTTAAGAAATAATGTAATGTTATTACACACTTTTCACTTCCTGCTAGCTGTAGCGAAGTGACCCTTCCACAATGATCTACAGTCACAGTCAGATGATCATTCTTGAGGGTGATCAGACCATTCTGAAACAATCAACATAGAACCAATTAATATGTCAGTCATTACTACCAACTGTAAAGAAACCCTGCAACATACTGTAAAATCATTTTATTTTCGCGGGTACTTAATTTTCGCGCAATTCACGCAAAAACATTTAGCGCGAAATTTACAACCCCGTGAAAAATTAATCTATTCTAATTTGATCACCAAATTGTTACTAGACGACCTGATTATAGAAACGTACAATTCCCAAACGTTCAAAAGAACACAGATATGGACCCAGATATATATGGTGTGTAACAAAATAAACAAAACAAAATTTTCCCCGCATAGATTACCTGTGGTGGTAACATCTCTCCACTCTTAGTGATTGCTAGCAAAGCCGTAATTTGACGTTTGTCGTTGATGCCCGATATCGTCACCTGTTTTGCACCTCATTGTTCCATTGTCCAATCGCCCCCGGGAATGAGTGAAACTCCAGTCTGATCCCAGTTGATTATCAACTTGTCAGAAATAGAATCTTTACTCACGGCATCAGACACACGTTTAAGAAACACCTTCTTAATCTCCTCGAAATCACAAGGGAGTTTTTTCACGTCTTTTGTCCCTTTACGTTTAACGAACCCCATCCGAAGCAGCAACGATCTAGCCCAAGGAACAGTTAACTCTACGTCACCTCCGAATTCTTTTAACATGGATTTGTGTCTTTTCTGTAGAATTCCATCTGCTGCCGCCAAAACTATTCTAACATTTATTACTCCTCCTGCCAATCGTGTCTTTTTAATCCGGTTTTACTTCTTCTTCTTTATCTCCTAACTTTGGTCGTTGCCCTCGCTGTGCTTTAACCAGTTGACATGGCGTAGCACCTGTGCGCATCTGCTCTTTTAAGAAAGCCTTTTTCATGCTTCTTACGGTCGACTCGGAGAGTTTTTTGTTCAGTTCAGTTGAAAACTTTCTTGTGGCCTTCATGACTCCATTTTCAATAGCATAGACAGCTATTTTTGCCCGTACATTTTCATCATAATTTTGATATTCACCACGCTTTTTTTTTTCTTTTTTTTTCTTCCGACGCCAGCTTGTCGACTGACGTGTTTGCTGCGACTATCATTTCTGCCTCGTTTTCAGTCTTGCTTTCACGTGGATTTGGCAAGCCGGGCGTTTTAGGTTGGGGTGAATTTTTTAACCATGAGAGTAAAGACATTTTGGATGGTAGTGATTTACAAACGATCTACGCTTCTATATATAAGGACTAAACACAAGCAGCCATTTATTTAATCTTAAAGAGGCCCTTTACCTGTGAAACCTCTTATCATTTGATCTGGTAGAAAGCCTACATGATCAAAGGATTGTTTTTGGATCGTCTTAATTGTTCACTGTATAAACACTCATACTAATTTTGTTAATTTTTTTTTTTTTTGGTTTAATCAGGGATGCGCGAAATATTAATTCCGCGAACATGGCTAATTTCTTTTAGCGCGAAAATTACACCCCTCGAAAATAAATGATTTTCCAGTAGGCTGTTTTTATCAATCAACCGTAAGAAATCTTTTAAATCCACTCACATAGGCTACTTTTACCAATTACCACCAAGGATTATTTTAAATGCACTTTATTACAAGATAGAATTTTGTCACACCAGCCAAAAGGGGAAATAATTCAATATTTGTACCAAAAGGCAGATCAATCACATAATACAGCATACCTCAAGCAAGCACTGACTTATATGACCCACTCCAAGCTGCCATTCAAGTACCAATGTGCTTAGACATTTAAATTAGCAATAAATCAACACACATACATGTACATGTAGGCAGGGTACACGGAATATTAAACAATTTCAAGTGACAACCAGGTCCAAAACTCCAACCAAGGTTGATCATGGTAACTTATATGACATCACAAGTAAACAAGTCTAAGAAATCACATTTAGTAAATTAATGCAATCCATTGACCAAAAGATTAAAGAGAACACAGCAATACATTATAAATTATAGTAGATTCACTACTCTTCACTTCAGTCCAGGGTTCTTACACCAGAAAACATATCAAATTCAAGGACATTTCCAGGACATTTTTTTATTTTTCAAGGACATGAAATGTTCAATCCATGAATGTTTTTATGACAAATTGTTGTCAGAATTTAGACAGGTTATGAGGTCAACAAAGTAAAGATGCAGCGAAAAAAATAAACCACAACATTTTTGGCCTAAATTTCCAGGATATAATCAAATTTAATGCTTTTTCCAGGACATTCCAGGCCTAGATTTTAAAATCATAAAATTCATGGACATTCCAGGATTTCCAGGACCCGTTAGAACCCTGTAGACCTACCTGATTCACAGATGCTTCAACAGATCCAGGAACCACCAATGGAACAAGGGAGACCACTCCACAACTCGGCGCTTTGACAAAAGCTGTTACAGAGACAAATATTTTATTTAATTTGATTTAGGTTTGGGAATTACTTGTATTTTTACTTTCAATAATGTTTGCAAAATTCTGGCACCACACTTTGAGCAATAGTAATTCAACAACTACAAAAAAGAAACAACACTTTAAACATAATTAAGTTGAGCATATTTATATTATTAATTTCATTTTTTTCACAAGCATGTGTAAATAGTCAGGCAGTACACTAAACTGCACTCCATCACACCACACTGAACAAAAGTAAATCATATCACACCACTACATACACTACAAATACAGTACAAGTAAAGTTTATTTTGTGTGAAAACACTAGAGCACATTGGTTACTGGATATCAAATATTTCGTCATTGTGACACTCAGTCTTCAAAAACAAAAACAAAAACTACATTTTTCCATTAGCAGCAAGGAATCATTTATATACACTTTCCCACAGACAGGACAACACATACCATGGCCTTGGAATAGATACAATATAAATATAGTAATCACTTGTAGATTAATGATCTCACCTAAAGTATTGCCACGGCTGTCTGTTTGAACTCTGTCATCAGGTTTCTTCTGTTCGCTAGTCTTCTCATCACCAGCTCTCTGAATTATCACGACCTCTGACCTCTCCCAGCACAGAGAATTGACAACCACTGGAGTGGAGGGTTCGCTTTCCTGAACAGAAAAGAAAGAAACATTTGTTTAATGACATCACAGCACATTTTAAACAATAGCTATTTGTTGTCTAATGTATGGTTATATCAACAGTTGGTTGATAAAGAAGTGTGGAAACTTGCTGCTGCACCATAGTGTTATACAACAGAAATGAATAATTTCATATAATTATACTATATTATGTTATAATAAATTAATGCTCTATTCAAGATCTGAAAAAACAGTCAACTTCATACTATTGTGTCGTTCAGCACACAATGCTGTATGACCATATATTTCAAATTAATTACACTATTGTAAATGTATATAAAACAAATTAAATTACAGTATTTACAGTATGTAAATGAAATACTACATACATGCAACAGTAAACTTTCAGTGATGTAAAATGTATAGAAAAAAGTCACTTTAAATAGTGAGAAATAAGACTGACTACTGCAACAACTCTGTACATGCAACAACTACTAAAGCAGAAACTAAAGAAGTTTAAGGATGATAGTAAGTTTATACAAGAAAGGAATGTTTCTTGTACATTTTTATCACAGAAACACATTCTTGTTACATGTTTTATGAGGAAAAGGATTATTTGTAGGAACTGTATACATATTACATGTTAATACATGTATCATGCAGTACTATACTAAGTTTTATGGTTAAAATCCTATTACAAATTGATCCTATACAAACTGAATTCTGTTTAAGTATAAATCATTTTTTGGGAGTCATATTCATTATTATGAAATGAGAAAATAAAAGGATGAATAAACATGCATATAGATTTATTCACCAGCAAATTAAAGATCAACACCAAACAGACAGGCTACAGATATAGAACCGACAAGCTACATGTAAATGGAAGTCATGCTTAAATGACAAAACTCAGTTTAGTTAAAATAATGATGTAACTAGTTTACAGGAATAATTTAAATGACTGAACTAAATAGAATAGAGTATGATTTAATTAACTGAAATAAATGTCTATTCATTTGATTTGCCAAGTCAGTAGTCTATAGATATGATTTATGAGACTGAAGAAAACTTGGTTGCAGGTAAGTAAATATAAATAATTATAAAAGCATCGCTTTTCTTACTTTTGCCAGTACATTTGCCACAGCACAGGCAAAAAGAGTGGCTCCTGACTGTCGAATGTCTGAAGCAACAGAAGTCACATTATGTCACATTATTCAATAGGAGATAATAAAAATATAGACAAAAAAATAATGGGTATTGCTGATTAATATTATTATTAATAGTATTTAGACTGATAGAGAGCTAGATCATGATTAAATGTAGCTGAAGTCAAACTGTTATTATTTTGAAAATGTGTTTAAAATGGCAGTTATACAATGATAGCTGTCAAATGATTTTATGTTCTACATACAAAAAAAATCAGAATATAAATGTGCCTGTTGATTACAAGTGTATTTTTATCTAACGACAAATGAGAATTGCATTCATTAGATACACTACACTAGTATTATTCTGCCTAACATGTTTTTATTAATCTGTAACTGAAATTTCAAATCAATGTAATTTCCTATTTTAAAATGTTTAACTCTTCTCCCTTAAGATACAAATCCTTTGGTTTTCTTTCACTTGTTTATGACTTGAAATACAAAAAGCTAATTTAAAAATATATATTTATGGTCATGTAGCAAACACTTATTTTTATTAATCAAAATATTGATTTTTGATACGAGGAATGTGGTTAGCTGAATAAAGTTCTTTTAAAGACAAAACAAAAGCACTGAAAATAGAAACATGTATTTTTACCTTCATAATACCTGTGAGCATCTTCATAAACCTGTAAACAAGACAGATGCTATTTCAAAACTGACAATTCCAAAAATATAGGTTTGTTGTAATCCAACCAGCTATGTTAATAATATTCTAATCAGTCATTTGTTACATATTTTGTTATTTTAAAAACGAAATCAGCATTTTTTTAAAACGACCAATGATGAAGAAATTATGATTGAATAAACCAAAAGGTCAGTTAGAACTGACCACATTTTACCTGTAGTTCTGGCTACTTCCAACAATATTAGGTTATTTTTAGACCATTTATAGTTTTAGATAAAAACTAAACATCTAATATTTGATTTCCATATTTGTTTGCTCCTCATTTGGTAGTTTGCTGTGAGAGGGTAAAGAGATTAAAAAAATATATATATATTGAGGTTGTACAATGTACAGGTATAATCATAATGGTTCCAGACCGGACTTCACAAACATTCCAGGAAATGTTCATGTGACTGAGCCATCAGTTTTAAGATATAAAGTATCCTGAGTTAAACTTGTGGATGTATATTCAGTTGTAGAATCAGATACTATATACATATAGCAAATTATCTATAAATACAATACAATCTCTCCCTGTGAACAAACCACAGAAACTGTTGAATACATCCTACAATACTGCCAACAACACAGCCAACTCAGAGATGCTCACTGGCCATCACCGAAAAACACAGAAGAAAAACTTTATGGAGACCAGGAATCCATCCGTGTCACAGTGAGATTCATCCTGGCAGCAAACATCTCCCTGTGGTATCATTACAAGAAGGAACGAAAAGAAGAAGAAGATCTGGCATAAAACTTCTTTTTCTTCTAGACTAATGACTGTTATATGAGGCGGTCATAATAGAAAGTGTAAAAAGATTTTTTACAGATGGTTTTGAGAGACAGATATAAAAAATAAAGTTGGGAAAAAAATTCAGAGAACTCTGGGTCTTCAAACGTAGGGCACTGATGTGGATGTGTCAGCAAACAATAAGGAGGAGGGAAATGTTTTATTTAACAATGCACTCAACACATTTTATCTACGGTTATATGGCGTCGGACATTTGGTTAAGGACCACTCAGATATTGAGGGAGGAAATCCACTGTCACCACATCCTGAGCTACTCTTTTCGATTAGCAGCATGGGATCTTTTATATGCACAACCCCATAGACAGGATAGCACATACCATGGGCTTTGATATACCAGTTGTGGTGGACAGGCTGAAGTGAGAAAGCAAACAATAAAGCAGGTGGAACTATATTCTGCACAACTCACAATTTCAATTGATGATCCTGGCAGCACATCATGAAACTGATTGAGGAGAAGAAGTTTCCAGAGGCGCTGTAGCTCAGCCTGGGGGTATTTGTAACCACTATCACTAGTTAAACTTCCAACTGTTGCTATGGTAGCAAAGAGTTCAGTGTTTCTTAGCAAGATTTCACCATATCGGTTTTCTTTTTTCACCTGAAAAGCAATCAAATAAAACGCAGCATAAGAGGACATTAATACCACAATTAAAAGCACAACTTTAGAGTAATTAGCATGATACCCGACAGACAAACATTAAGCATATTATAATCAGTACCTTCATAAACACAATATTGAAGCAACTTTGATAACACTTTTATATTTTAATAATAGCATAATTTATGAAACTTTATGGCACTGATTTCTTAATTAGAAAAGCAAAGCAATTATTGTTTAACAACATCTCTGCACAAATCAAACTAATGGCTGTCAACCCTACATCCAGCAGCAATTCTATATGTCCTGGATCAGGCTTCTGGCTATCCAGAGACGGGATCCGGGACAGACATGCTTGAAACATTAGTGGTATAGGAGCATGTTAAAATATATCGCACTCGCAATTCTATAACCAAGTCATGAATTTGTCATTTCTTTTACATTCATCTGGGTATGAACAAAAAAAATCATCCACAAACTTATGTGAGAATGGCTTCACTGATTCACAGAGTTTGCGGATGATTTTTTTTATTCATACCCCAATGAACATAAAAATAACAGACAATCCTTAATTGAATGGGTTTCCATATCAACTAATTCTAACTTGCACTATTTGATTTTCTTTCTGTTATTTTATTCTAAAATCTAGCTGGTGTCTCACCTTGGCCTGGGTGGTGTATGTTCCATTGTGCATCTCCAAGTACAGCTCACCGTGCCACGTACACAGGCTTCCTCTACTCTCTTTCTCAACCAGCGAGAAAAATTCATCAGGGCTGCTCATTTTCACTCTGTCAGTGTACAAGTAAATGGTGAAGAATCTCAAAATAATGTTCAATTGCAAATTTCGTACAAGACTTAGTAACGTAAAATTTATTTCACATGGAAAACTGGGTGTGCACTGATTTAATTCCTGTCAAAATGCATGTATGTATATGTGTGTGGTGTGTGGTGTGTATGGTGTGTGTGTGTGGTGCGTGCATGTGTGTGTGTGCACGCGTGCGTGTGTATGTGTGTGTGTTTGTGTGTGTACATGTATATGTGTGTGGACAAATACCATAAAGAAAAAAATTATTACTTTAGCCCTAAACATACAACATAGTCACTTTGAAATCATTGTATACTTTAGGAAAATTCAGTTTGAAATTTCAATAGTGATGGACTGTTTTGAAATTTAAAAAAAAACTTGAATACTTATTTAAATTACACCTGCAAGCATCTAACAAAATTCCTATCGTTGGAACATGTACCGAGGGGAATAATGTTTGACATATTATGATACTTACTTGGGAATGCCATCCACATTTTCTAGTCTCTGAAGTTTTTCTAACATGTCCTCTCTGAATAAAACCATTAAGATGACGTTTAAACAAAATCTGGCCCTAAATTGTATATGACTAACTCAAATCATCAAGCTGGTGTACAGACTAAAAAATCCATCTTCTTAGGATTTATATTAAACAGAAATTTATTTCTTTACACATACTGCAAAACAATATTGAAAATCAACACTTTAAGAAATATGGTATATCATTCATAACATTAACTATATCATATAAATGTGAGACCACAATAAATCTTTATAATTGATCAATATTTGTTTAGATAATAAAAGCACATCATCCGTGATAAAATGAGAGGAATAATTAATTTAGACCATGAGGAGCCATTTAAAATGTTACCATATATTGATAAAAATTCAGGGGAGTGAATAACATAATTCTATTGGGAGACATTTAAAATATTACCACACTGATACCATATAAATTCACGCATTTAGGGGAGCTAAAAATAACTTTCCTTGAACTAGTCTCAGGGGTGTGATGGGACTGACAGTGATAGCTCCAATTAAAAAGTGAGGTCTGTAAAAGGTGTTTTATGACATTTTCAAATTGAGTTTAACAAGCTGTTGATACTTACGAAGGTCCATGGCCTCCATCTCCGTACCCAAATAGGTAACAACTTCGGCCAGATCGACCTTTGTCTTTGAAATTCTTCACACTGTATAAAACCTGAACAAACCAATATTTTACGATTCTGGTCACCAATAACCAGTCATTATGTAATTTAAATAATATAATTAAGAACCATATTCTCATGGTGCATATTGTAGCTAATGGCAGATTTATGCTAACATTTAAATTGTAATTATTCTAGTTAGCATGGATTTTCTGCAGTTTTTTTATTGATTAAATATGAACAAGTTATAATGTATTAGTCTAAATACCATGTAATTTTTTCTCTTTTTTTCTTTATGGAACAGATTGAGCAACAGATAATGGCTACCTAGAGCTCTAGACAGATCTAGTAATGCAAATGCAGGGGTGGATTATGGGGGGTTTCCCAGCTGCACAGACCTCCCCTAAAAAACCAAAAAAACCCACAAGATCTAAATTGATGTCCACGTAAAATTTATAATTTCAAATTATAAACATTTACATATTGTTTCGGAACACCCCCTTACCTAAAGCATAATCCGCCCCTGAAATGAACAACAAGATGTCTGTACCTCCTGGACTTTGCCCTCCATGGCATAGTTGTCTCCGGGTGGGAAGTGGGTGAGCACTGTACTACCATCAAGTCCTGACCACCAAAATGTACTATGCTGAAAACAAGAAATAAAATCAATCCACACTTAAAGTTATAAACAAGAATTCCACAAATTAAATGTCTTGCTTACCATAACCTTATTTCACGTCGCTCATACCAGTAGTGACATCAATACATGTAGATGTTCATTCCAATGCATGTTTTAAAAAAAATTAAAAAGAAAAAGTGTTTAATTTATTAATATATATTAAAGGGACATTCCTGAGTTTGCTGCCTCTTAAGATGTTTACGACTAATAAAATATTTCTACGATTAAACTTAGATATTAAACATATTTTCTTGTTTAGAATATCAGTGTCTGTATATTCAATGTGTTTCTGGTCGTCTTAATATTTGTAAGAAGCCCAAACTGGATTTTGTCTTCAAATAATTTTGTATGTACGAAAAAAAAATATTTTAGGAAAATATATTTGATATGTAATTAGAGTTGTCAAAAAGTCTCTGTTAGTTGATAACATCTTTAAAATTGCAGAAAACTCAGGAATGTCCCTTTAACACACAACATTCACTTATACAAGTATGAACTAAATTTCATTGATCTAGGATTTAGTTTGAAGAAAGAGACCTAAAGAAAAACATAACATTGAGGTAAATGTTAAAGTATTTTAATTAGGAATTAAAAACAAAAATTTAATATGAATTAAGAGGAACATGACTTATAGTTTGTGAACACTAGAGCTAATTGTGAAACTTTAACACTGGACCTAATTATGAAACTTTAACACAAGCTAATTGTGAAACTTTAACACTGGAGCTAATTGTGAAACTTTAACACTGGACCTAATTATGAAACTTTAACACAAGCTAATTGTGAAACTTTAACACTGGAGCTAATTGTGAAACTTTAACACTGGACCTAATTATGAAACTTTAACACAAGCTAAATGTGAAACTTTAACACTGGAGCTAATTGTGAAACTTTAACACTGGACCTAATTATGAAACTTTAACACAAGCTAATTGTGAAACTTTAACACAAGCTAATTATGAAACTTTAACACAAGCTAATTGTGAAACTTTAACACTGGAGCTAATAGTGAAACTTTAATACTGGAGCTAATTGTGAAACTTTAACACTGGAGCTAAATGTGAAACTTTAACACAAGCTAATTGTGAAACTTTAACACTGGAGCTAATAGTGAAACTTTAATACTGGAGCTAATTGTGAAACTTTAACACTGGAGCTAAATGTGAAACTTTAACACTGGAGCTAAATGTGAAACTTTAACACTGGAGCGAATTGTGAAAGTTTAACACTGGAGCTAATTATGAAACTTTAACACAAGCTAATTATGAAACTTTAACACAAGCTAATTATGAAACTTTAACACTGGAGCTAATTATGAAACCTTAACACTGGAGCTAATGTGAAACCTTAACATTGGACTTGAATGTGAAATCTTAACACTGGAGCTAAATGTGAAACCTTAACACTGGAGCTAAATGTGAAACCTTAACACTGGAGCTAATTATGAAACTTTAACACTGGAGCTAATTGTGAAACTTTAACACTGGAGCTAATTATGAAACTTTAACACAAGCTAAATGTGAAACCTTAACACTGGCGCTAATTATGAAACTTTAACACAAGCTAAATGTGAAACCTTAACACTGGAGCTAAATGTGAAACCTTAACACTGGCGCTAATTATGAAACTTTAACACAAGCTAAATGTGAAACCTTAACACTGGCGCTAATTATGAAACTTTAACACAAGCTAATTGTGAAACCTTAACACTGGCGCTAATTATGAAACTTTAACACTGGAGCTAAATGCAAATGTTGACACTGTTTCCAGAATAGTAATACTTGTAGCTCACCTTTCAACTTTGTTAAAGCAAGAAAAAGATGTTTTGTTTTGGGTTTTTGTTTAACGACACCACTAGAGCACATTGATTTATTAATCATTGGCTATTGGATGTCAAACATTTGGTAATTGTGACATATAGTCTTAGAGAGGAAACCCGCTATATTTTTCCATTAGTAGCAAGGGGTCTTTTATATGCACCATCCAACAGACAGGATAGCACATACCACAACCTTTGATATACCAGTCATGGTGCACTGGCTAGAACGAGATATAGCCCAATGGGCCAAATGACGGGGATCGATCCTAGACCGACCTTGCATCAAGTGAGCGATTTACCACTGGTCTATGTCCTGCCCTAGAAAAAAATATATTAGGCCTACTCTGAAATCAAAATCACTATAATCTTTCTTTGGAATATAATCTTTAGGACAATTATGAAAAAGAAAATATATTCAGTTGCCAACCAGTTGCAAAACCTAGTAATTAACTTTTTACGTGGCTGAGACAGTTTCTAAACCCTGACATAACAGGAATTATGAGAATTCTGCTAAGCAATACATGTCCCTAACGCAGCTCCAACAATTTTTCAGATCTCCTAAGTTCAAGGGTCATAACTCTGTCAAAAATAGGTATATTGCAATGAAAGTCAAACCTGAACTATCACAGTACATGATAAAGCAATACACACAATTTCAGCTCAATATCTCAAGGCTTTCTGAAAACAAATTCTGGAAAACTAATTTTCATATCTCCTAAGTTCAAGGGCCATAACGCCATGAAAATGGGTAAATCATGAAAGTTAAACTTGATCTGTAACAGTATATGACAAACTATACACAAAATTTCAACTCAGTATCTCAAAGAATTCTAAAAAACCCCACAGAAAAACGATATGTGGGACAGATGGATGGACAGACAGATGGACAGAAGAACAGAAATAAAACCTACAATTCCATCCATTTGGACCGATAGGGGACTAATGAAAGTACTTACAGGAAACTTGTTGACAAGATTCCAGCTTAACTTCTGTGTGAGAAATCGAGTCATTCCACAGTGCTGCATCATCTGAGGAATCTGAGCAGCATAACCAAATGTGTCTGGTAGCCAAAACTGAAATAATACAAGTTGAAACATTACAAAAACTGCATTGATCAAATGTGATATGCTAATAATTTACAGTCTCAAAAAACATGTTACTACTAAGGATATTCCAAACATCACCATACCTGACACCACTACACATAACATAAATTTTAATGCTTTGGATTAAACATCAAATTTACCTGGCAGAAAAATAATTCAAATGGTTCCCATTCCTTATGTGTACTGTAATCATTTAAAACCCCCACAAAACAACTATTAGTTATTTATTTTTACTACTTTGTACAAAAGAAATTGAAACAAGTAGTAAAACGTCACAATGAACAGATGCACATAAAATGTTGATGAAATAATAAATGCAGAATAACTGGAGTTGTGAAACCAACTTTAAAAAACAAAACAAATGTTATTTTTCATCAATGCTTTTCTCATTTTCTTATCAATTACACATAAAGCCAATCAGAAGTTTGTTTTAACGACACCACTAGAGCACATTGATTTATTTATCATTGGCTATTGGCTATCAAACATTTGGTAATTTTCACATATAGTCTTAGAGGAAACCCGCTACATATTTTCAATTAGTAGCAAGGGATCCTTTATATGCACCACCCCACAAACAGGATAGCACAGACCACAGCCTTTGATATACTAGTCATGGTAAACTGGATGAAACGAGAAATAGCCCAATGGACCCACTGATGGGAATCGATCCCACAGTGTCTGCGCATCAAGCAAGCACTTTACCACTGAGCTACGTCTCATCCTACTAAAGCCAATCAGTAACAACTGAGATTAAATAACCATCAGGCTTCATATCAGCATGTTGCTTTACTAAGACATAGTAATTACCTCAGTGCAAGTGACTCCAAACTCTTTCCTGAAGTACTCCTGTCCGTACAGAAACTGTCTGATGAAGGCTTCACCACTCGGAATATTACCATCCTGAAATAAAAAAAATTTAAAGAAAAGGTTGGGTTTTTTTACTTTGTATTATAAAAGGTATTAAAAAATATATATTATGAAAAACTTGTGCCTAATTCATTTATTAGTAAATGCAATAAAATATGTAGATACTCCTATTTTAAATTTTTCACTCCTGTTTTTAGTTTTTATTTTCTTCTGAAGATGATAACATTTGGTTGATGAAATGTTGAGAATTTTGCCATGTGCTTTTAGAGAGCGACATTATTTTTATAAAAAAATATGTTTCAATCAATAGAATATTGTCACACTAGACAGAAACATTTTTTTTCTTATATAAACCCATTGGAGAGAACATTGTAAGATGTGTTGGTATCGCAAATGAGGAAAGATCATTTAAAGACTCCACAGTGGTGACTCAGGTATCAACGGTATACTTTCCAGTGGAATTTGCAGTACCAACATTGATTGCTGACCTTGCAAGCACCATAAATATGCTTTAGTGGAAAAAGACATTTAAATTTCTTTTCAATCTTGTTTTTGAATACATGTTAGAAATACAATACTACATTTGTGTCATGAATCAAAAAGAGCGTATGGATAACCATAATGAATTTATGTCACAGGTAGCATGTAACAACACCTACTTCAAGTCCAGCTAATGACAAGGAAGTTACATGACTTCAGAACACATTTTTCTTTCACAGATCATTCACTGAAACAAGAGGAAGATATTCTGAAGGAACGTACCATTTCAACCCATGATCCCCCAACTGGTATAAACCTTCCTTCCTTGACAAAGTGACAAATCTTGGAATACAGACTCGGGTAGTATTGTTTCACCCACTCAAACTGCTGGGCCTGGAAAATCATATATCAATATTATATTGGTCTGTATTACAAAACATCAAAGTAATACCAAATGTTTAAACATAATAAAACATGATTCCACCTAAAACAATTAATCAAACAATCAGCAAAATAAAATAGCATAATTTCTTTAATTTTAAATGGGAAGATATGTTTGACACCCTCGTACATGTACACTGTTTAGTTAGAAGCATTAACAGATGTCACATATATGGTTTAAAACATGATAAAAAATTCACGTCTGCAACACAGACATATTTGAAATAGGGGAAAACAAACTAGGTATATTCAGTGCGATATTCAACTTTTTCATTAATAACACTTTTAGAACACTACATACCTGTGAACACGTGAATATGAAGTGTGGGTACTGCTCCATCAACTGAACTGTACATACCTGTGAACACGTGAATATGAAGTGTGGATACTGCTCCATCAACTGAACTGTACATACCTGTGAACACGTGAATATGAAGTGTGGGTACTGCTCCATCAACTGAACTCTATATACCTGTGAACACGTGAATATGAAGTGTGGGTACTGCTCCATCAACTGAACTCTATATACCTGTGAACACGTGAATATGAAGTGTGGGTACTGCTCCATCAACTGAACACTATATACCTGTGAACACGTGAATATGAAGTGTGGGTACTGCTCCATCAACTGAACTCTACATACCTGTGAACACGTGAATATGAAGTGTGGATACTGGTCCATCAACTGAACACTATATACCTGTGAACATGTGAATATGAAGTGTGGGTACTGCTCCATCAACTGAACACTACATACCTGTGAACACGTGAATAAGAAGTGTGGGTACCGCTCCATCAACTGAACTGTGGTACTCCATGACCGAGCACACTTCCGGATTGTCTCTGCATATGGCCACAACCAGGCTGCCACAAAAAAAAAAAAAATCAGATGAATTTATTATTTTGCTTTTTAATTATTGTGATTATATTTTTAAATACTTGACAAATATCACATAAAGTGACTGTCCTGAGTTTTCTGCTGTTGTAACATGTTTCCGATTTAGAAAACCTTTTTAATGATTTAACCTAAACCCCCAAGCTAAACATCAGATTGTAACAGGAGTAACTGTACAGTGAAACTACTTATTATCAGACCCTCAGTAAGCTAGAATTCCTGCAAAACAGGATGTTTTTCATAGTCACACTTTAAATATCAGTACAGAACAGAATCTCTCTAAAATGAATACCCCTTAAATCCAGACTTTTTACTTGCTTCTGTTGGTGTCTGGTTTAGAGGTGCACTGGATTATAAAACTATGAATTCTGCTCACCTGTGTCAATGTGAGCATGGCCCATGGCATGAAGTACATGCTGACTGTCACTGTTCTTTTGTGACAAAAACTGTTTGGCAAGTTCCCGCCCACTGAAATAGAAATAATTCAATTTCATTAACCTTATAAAAAAACAATTGTGACTTGGCTCTCATTTCTGAGGACAATACAACATTTTTTTTTTTTTTTTAAAACAACCCAGTTCTCCCCTCATCCATCCTGCAAAAAAAAGAAGATAGTTAATGGTAATTGCATTTTAAAAACTGTTTCCTAAATAAGTATTATTTAGGCAGGTTTGTTAAAATCCATGGACAAAAATTAATTAAATATTTATATAGGTTAATTCCAAGAAAACTCATGTAATGTGAAGATAATGTAAGACAATATCAAAAGTCTTTAATATATTTATTACTGCTACATTTTGTATACATGTAGTACTATTTCAATTACATAGCTTTTATACAAGTTAACAATATTTTCTAAACTAGCAAAAAGTACAGTTGAAAATTCACAGATCTGATTGATAACTTAATGTTCTTGGACCTGGACACTTCTGTTAAGCATGTCATGTGCTTGTTAAATACTTACTAGGTATATGTTGTTCGGTTCCCCACTTCAAGCTGATTAATTATGTTGTTCAAGGCATACAAAGTCTGATAGCCTCGTTCACTATTCTCAGGTAGATCCTACATATACATAATATATAATATATCAAAAATGAAATAGGAATCATTACATTAAATACATACAAAAAGAATACATTTTCTCAACATGGAAAATGTCTATTTATTTTTAGCAGTTGAAATCTGACTGGTTAACTGACACAAATTACCTCACTGCAGTATTTGAATACTCATTAACTGTTGACATGTGTTTATATTCTGTTTATATTCTAAAGCTAAGAAGGAATTAGTCAGTGCCCCTGTAATTGACAGTACATCATTTGATGATGAAATAATTCTGAGATACACAATCCACATATAACTGACAACACATCATTTGTAGATAAAACAACATCTGAGAACGTACCTTAGCCATTTCATACAGTACTTGAAGATCCCAAAATAGGTCTGCCACTTCTCTGTCAAAGATGGCCACTTCTGCCTTTGAAAGTGTGTATGCTCGGTTGGGGTCAGTAGGAGAAACTAGTCCATGTTTCCCTGCCCCAAACAAGCCATTACATGCCATTTCAATGTAAAAGGTCTGTCTGAAAAATAAATTAAATATTCAATACAATCAGCACAACAATATGATTATAGGTTAAGCAATCACCTAACAGAGTATCAGAAAGTGGACTTTTAAACCAGGCAGTTGCTTAATATAGGTACACTAGATGATTTGGGAGGTCAGTAAGGTGGTCTCGATCTCCACTACAATTAAAATAATGGGGGTACATTTGATACAAAGGAACAATTGCTTACTTACTTACTTACTTACTTACTTGAATATAACTACTTGATGTGCCTATATCCAATTAAGGTTTAAGCATGCTGTCCAGCAGCCTTATTTAGTAAATTAGTTACCTATAATCAATAAATTAGTGGGTATACTTTTTGATGAAAATAAGTTTATGGTGGCAGGTCTAAAGTTTTAAGTAATTTGGATGACGATTTCGATGGTCTACTAAAATAAAAAAAGGCAGAAGACATGAAGAACAAATTTTGATGCCACAGCCTAAAGAGAAATGACATGCACACCCATGGATCTATGGGTTATGGTTTGGTATGGTGAAACTGTTATTATGAGACACATGTGGTTATAGATATGGGGTTTGTCAATATTTACAATCATTCTTATCCCTTTTTTTTTTTGGTGGGGGGGGGGAGGGGGGGGTTAAAACCAAGTATTTGTTATATGAAATATTTACATTGTAGGTGTTTTATTGCCTGGCTAAAAGGAATTACTTTTTATTTTGCAAGTATGAACTTGCTAATTAAAAAATGTAGATATTAGTATAAGAAGCGCAACACACAAAACAACTGATTAAGTCACAATAAAATAAAACACAAGAATTCTGACGAATTAAATGTTCCCCCTACTATACATTTTGGTGCAACTATAAACCAAATTTCAATGATCTAGTGGATAAGCTGCTGGACAATCAAGCTGATGACAGTGGTTCAAATCCCGTCAAAGCTGGCTCACACATTCATTCATCTTTCTCATCTATCACCCTCTGCATATCATTCTCATTATCTTTATATAAAAACTTTCCAATTTCTCCCACGATTTCAATCTGTTTCGACCCTTTCTGTCAGTTTCTTCTGACTATGTCTTCTGAGCTGTCCACACCATCGCCTACCTGTCTCAACTTCCTCCACGGGTGCAGTCTCTGTGTAGTTCCCTGCACCCACCTGGCATCCTTGTCCTCTGCCACTAATAAAGCTGGTCTGACCCACGGCACTAACTAACGACCACCAGTAGTAGGGGTGTATAGTAGGTGGTTACAAATGCCTCATAACAATGCCTGAAGTGACTAATGAACATTCCCCGAAGTGGTCAGACTAAGCCCACAGCTAAAAGCTGAGGGGGAATGGCAGGTGTGTGGCACAGATAGCCGCAAGAGACAAGCACCTGTTGCAGTTGGAGAGACAAGAACTGGGATGTGGAGGTAGATAGCAAAAGAAGTTGAAAGATAGGAGTTGCCAGATTGGGAAGAAATGGGATGGAATTCAAAGAAGAGAAAGGAAAGGGGGCAGTGGAAGAAACAAAAACAAAACAAAAAAGTTTCAATGATCTAGTGCTTATAGTTTGTGAGAAATGGATCTAAAGGTGAAATTTAACACAAAAATGGATGCTGCAGCTGCCTTTATGAAAATACCGATAATACCTATATCTCACCTTTTTACTTTGTAAAGGTGAGACAATTAAAAAACTATTTAAACTTTATTTGAAACTTAAGAAAATTACTTGATTTGCTGTTTAGTCAGCTTTTTTGACACAATAAAATCATCTCGTCTAGGATTATGTTCTCCACTCAAACCCTAAAAATACAGAAAATAGTTTGTAATACAAGAATGATAAATAACATACAAAACAGTCATTTCATACATTTTCTAACATTAATGCTATAATGCAACGATATACCTTAGAGTTATAAAACTCAAACAGTTATAACACATGATATATGATTGAGATATAATTTATAATAGAAAGTTATATTTCAGCCAATAAAACAAATGGTATGTTTAATTATATATAAATACATGTTAGTTAAACAAGACATTTAAATTTATTTAAAACCTGCATTTCAAGGATATGCAAGAAATCCAATACCCCATTTGTGTCCATTAGATACGATTTATCACACAAGAAGTTGTTTTACAATGTATCCAAGTAAGTTTTTTCGTAAGATACATTTTTAAACAATTCAGTGTAACATAAATGGTATCTAATGGCCCTTTATGTACTATTGTCAATGTATTCAAACTCCTGTATCACCTGTACTGGGTGTCCGTCTATCCAGACCTGCGCTTCTGCACCACAGTTCCACAGAAGTCTGACCTCACGATCTTCCCATGTGGATGGAATCTCAACATGAATGCGAAACCAGTGAGTTGACCACCTAGTAAAAAGACAGTTTAAATTGTTGAGATATACAGCTTCCAAACATACTTAACTTTTAATCTTTAAAGTGTAGACCACCTATACTTAAACTTTTAAGCTTCTTAGATAAATCATAAAATGATACAAATTCTCAGTGCTCAAACAATTCATGTAGTAAATTGGATGGATGGATGGATGGATTGAGTGATGGATTGAGTGATGGATGGATGGATGGATGGATCGAGTGATGGATGGATGGATGGATGGATGGATGGATGGATGGAGTGATGGATGGAGTGATGGATGGATGGATGGATAGATGGATGGATGGATGCATTAATGAATGAAAGAATTGTTTGTGTTTGGTTCAAAAGATAAATGGATGGATATGTGTATGCTTGGATGAAACGATGGGACTAATGGATGGATAGATAGTCCAGTCATTTTATGATTTGACCTCAAACAAATTGCAACAGAAATTATTTTTACATTAAAGTACCCTGGCGAATAGTATATACAACATACTAAAAGTATAGAAAAATATAGGTTGGGGAAAATAGTTTATTTTGCGATTAAAGTTGACAAAGATTTTATGACCTAGCAGGTTTCTGTACATGTTAAGGGACGTAACTCCGTTGTAATATTTATCGGACAGTGTATTATTTACAGTGGCAACGCAAAATAAAACCAACCAAAAAAAAGGTTATTCTTTGCTGGTGAGTGACCGAAATAACAAACCTTTAATAAATAACCTTTAATAGATGTTTTATCACACTTTGAACTGAATGTTTTATAAAAATTATTTCATTCAACATATGCAGTTTATATGGCGTTTGTTGTTGTTTTTCATTCATGCATGTTTACATTTTTTTAGAACTCAAAATACAGTGCCCCTATTGTTTGAATGAGCAAAATTATGACAGAAACGGTGCTAAAAACTTGTATAGATAATGTCTGTAACATATAATAGAATTAATAAATGATATTCCCCAACTTCTTGCTCTTAAAAAAAAAAAAGTATGGAAGACCAGTAATGCCATTCGTATAAGCTTTAGGAACATTTGCGTATTCGAACTACTGATGATCGAGTAAGTATAATTCTTGGGGATATTTTATTCTTAACGCATTACACAGGACTTTAGGTGAAATTTACTACATACTCGGTAATCTAAGCAGAGTATTATTATTTTTGAAATTCATTTGTGCACACGCTCAACATTATAACACAACACCGATAGTGACCTTCGATCAACCTCTTTATTGGAAAGCAGTATCAATTATCAACAATGAGCCACAAAATAGTGATTTGAAATCTGTTGTCTTGCATTTAGGAGGCTTGCATATCAAGATGAGTTTCCTTGGAAGCATTGGCCATATTATTGGTGGGTCAGGTCTACAAGAAGTTTTGTAAAGTGTTTATGCTTCAAATGCAGTGTCTCACATGATGAGTGGGAAAGCTGTAGCCCGAGGAATTAGAAGACATTTCTTGGTTGATACTGCAATCCATGCTTTACTTAATTCGAAGCTATTTGGAATAAGACTTCCTAACAAATTGCACGACGACAACAGTGAACATGAATCTGAATCACTTGTCCTAGACTCTTACACGGCAGATACAGCAAACAATGTTCTTATTCAAGCAACAGATCTTTATGATCAACTCTTAGCAGGTGATGTTTCAGTTAACTTTGTATGTGAAAATACCATCTTGGACAGATTTCAGCATGCCCTTGCGACACACATCAAATCATTGGAAAATCTTCGGACAGCAGTTCTCTGGATCCAGTATTGTGAAATGATACAAATTCTCAGAAAATTCATAAAAGCTGAAAGGACAGGTAATTGGGAACTCCATCTACAATCAGTTCGGGATATGTTGCCATATTTTGCTGCTGCAGGACACAGTTATATGCCAAATCAGCTTATGTTCACATTACATCGATGCAAAATCTTAAGGACACACATCCAGAGGTATTCCGTCAGTTCAAAGCTGGTCACCATGTATTCCGACGCAGTGATCGATACTGGGCTGGACTCTCTACTGACCTGGTGATTGAGCAAGTTTTAATGAGAAGTGTGAAGTCATCAGGAGGCTTGACGAGAGGTCGTGGGATGGGTGGAGCCCAAAGAGCCGAGTGACTTTTGTCAATGCCTGCGTGTGCAGATATTAACAATGCCATGCAAGATTTAACTGGTGTGGGTTTTCATACTAGTGACCAACATAAAGAAGCATCTCATGCAAGGAAAGAAAGAGACAAGAAGGACACTACATCTATCCTTTCCTTCATAATTGACAGGAATCCATTTCTTAATGACCCTTCTCTTCGAAATATTGATACAGGTACAACAGCAGATAGCAGAGTAAATGCAGATAGAGCTAAGGAAGTTGGCACAAATATCATCAAGTCCATGTCAGGTCAGAACATTCTAAACTATACTTTTAAAAGATCTCAGCAAGTAATCACACTCAGTACAAAAATCGGTATCAAAATAGATGGAGAACCAATACAAGTTGACCCCCAGCTTCTTTTTCAACGCCTCACAACAACTGCAAATACACTTTTTGAAGATCCATCAGACATCTTTAAATATGAACTCTGTTGTTTTCCATCTTCTCTTTTTGATTCAGGCAGTCTTCTTAGGGAAGCACACAAGTCTTCTTTGGCAGATGCAATCTGGGGCCTTGGGGACTATGGTGTTGAGAAAACGAATGATAGTGTCCATTAGGTGCTGGATGGTGGTTCCCTTTTGCAGAGGATACCCTGGACTAAGGGTGACTTATTCTCAACCACATGCATGACATAAGTTAATTATGTAACAAAAAAGTATCCAAAACTGACAGTAGTATTTGATGGTTATCCAGATAAGCCTTCAACAAAAGACATCACACAGGTTACCTTTAATAAAAACATGCCATGTAAAACCAAAAAAGAAGTATTTCTATCCAATACAGAGAATAAACGGTCTTTCCTCAACTTATTGAGTACCAAACACTGTCAAAATGGGTGCACAACTATACATGCTAATGAGGACGCAGATGTTTTAATTGTACACACTGCACTTAAGTTGGCCAAAACCTATGGTGTTGTTCTCATTGGAGAAGACACAGATATTCTGGTACTTCTGTGTTATCATGCAAATAT